>NC_050175.1:42454951-42569951 GCF_008315115.2 Sander lucioperca | reverse complement strand
AGTATGACCGGGAAAGTAGGAAGAGCCTTGTTAACGTTGGTGAGGCGTTTGAACCATGATTGAACCATGGAATAAAAACTGATGAGGGCTCTCGTTATGGACAAGTGAGTAATAACGTTAGCTTCGCTAACAGGTCAGTTTAACCTCGTCCGCTTGCTATTGTTTGTGATGGCTACTCCCAACTGGCTGGCATTTCAGCAGTAGCAACAGTTTGCTAATCCACAACCTAACGTGAGCCAACATCAACTCTGCCATATTTTGTTTAGTCAGCAGAGACACTAACAGAAGTGGTTGCAATGGCAATGCGCGTCCATGAATCTGGGGGGCGGTGATTCTGAAGGGGGGTTGGTTTTGTTTGGCTGTGGAGTTCAAATATCAACAATCTTCGCGCAGCATCGCTTACTGCACCTTTAAATTAGTTTGTAGATGCCATTTTATGTTAGAAGAGCCCTCTTCAAGACTTGCACTACTGCATCTACTGTGTCCAGTCCTGAATATGGTCAGAGTTTAGGTTAACGTTAGCAGCTGCCCGTTATCAATTGGATTTAGGGAAGTTTACAACTGCAGCCACGTTACCCAAGATAGTGTTACATTAATCAAAATCCTCTGTTAGTCCTCCTTGTAGCTGTGGATTTTTTTTGCCTGGCTTGGGGTGCAAGATATATTGACTCAATATCGTTATCGCAATATCATGTTGCGCAATATTATATCGAAAGTGTCGCGATAAGTATGCAATATTTTGTTTATTTTGTGGAGTGCCGCGTCCCGTCCGTTGGCTGTGTGGCTTAGTTGTGCTTGATTTAGAGCCCGCTTGAAACGCTATAATGATAATGTTTCATTGGCCAGTTACCGTGCCACTTGCACATGTCAGTGCCCGTTTGCGCACGGGTCCACTACGTGAAAAACCCTATGGAGCGTACCACGTGTGTGCATATTTCAACAGAGTGACAGTGTAAGTGAAGAAATAGATAGAGACAACAAAACGGAACGAATCAGAGATGCGAAAGAAAAGTTGTCATGTTCTCTTTATTTATTTATTTTAAAAGTAAAACATGTCCTGTTCTGTAGACATGGTCCTTATTTATTTATTCATGTTTGTACCAGTCCAATATGAAAGTCAGTTGAAATAAACCTTGTGTTGTAAGAAAACTTGTTTAATTTGTTATGAATCTATTTTGATGCATTTTCCCGTAACTTTTGTAATTTTACATATGTTTAAAAATATTTAAATGAATATCTATATCGCAATATTCATAATTGATGTCGCAATATCACATTTTGTCAACATCGTGCAACCCTACCTGGGACTTTAAGCAGAAAAGTCATAGCCATCAAGTGCATATTTAAGACCCTTTTACAGGATTCTAGTTTTAAAATTAGTCAGCTGGAAAAATTAAAAAGACAGCTCAAGAATGCATTTTCAACCAATTTATGTTAGTCATTTCAGCCGGTTAGAAATGAGATCTGATTTTGTCTGCCCCACCATGAACTCAAGGACTCTTAAGGATTGTTTTTTTTTTAAATGACTAAAAAAGATACTAAAAAATGAGAAGCATAGCAACAGTAACCAAGGGCATGGGCTTGGTGAACAATTACATGGATTAAAAGAAGAACCTAAATAAAACAAAATAACTAAATAAGCCAAATTAGAAAAATATGTACCAACAAGACCTATAGATGATGCATATAGATATATAGATACAATTAGATTTCAATCTCCCCGCTCATCCTCTCCATCTCTCTTATACCAACAACATCTCTTTCAGCCAAACAGTGCTCTATCCATCTCTCTGTGACAGGTTTTTTTTTTTTTTTTTAAACCTTGGAGTTTTAGAACACCTCTAACATTGTGAAGCGTTGCTCAGAAAGGCCGCTGGAGTACCAGTGATTATATTATGGCACAGCTTATCAAACACTACATGGCCAAAAAGCAGAGCTCTTGAAATGTTAGACAAGTGAGTTTAATGGCTGCCATTGCATGACCTTATCCACAGGGCCTCCATGTTAGTCACTCTCCAGCAATTTCAGATTAAAACAGAGCCATAGCAACTACTGAATATGTGCAGAGAGAGGAGAAAGAGAACGCACGTATGAGGGAGAGAAAACACAAGAGATTCAATCCCCTCTCTTAGGGCCTCTTTCTTGTCTATCCCTGGTATAGTTGACGGGAACACTTAAAACCATCATTATTAAATGGTAAAATGACAGTTAATTAAACTTTAAGCAGTTAATAGTTATTATACTTTAAAAGAACAATTAATTGATGATTTATAATGTTCACTAAATATTAATGTTAAAATTTGTTATTTTATCATTAGTTTAGTGCAATATAAAAAAAACTAGTTTATAACTTTAGATAGATAGTTCATACTTTGTCAATGGTTGTTTTGTAAACCATCTATAAATAATATTTGGAAAACAAAATTGCAACTAATGCTTCTAATTAGTTAATGATTAATAATTGGTTCATAAAGTGTCAAGTAACATTAATTTGGCCCCATTAAATCTTTTTTTAGTGATCTATAAAAGATGAGTATTATTTGTGCCCTGATAATAACTATTCTTATGTTTATAGATGATTTCTAATGTATGTATTAACCATTAAGAAGGTATTATCATCCAAATAAGGTTTATTGACACTTTCCAAACGATTTCTTAAAGGTTTACAAATATTTTGATAATTGACAAATACTTCAAATAATATATAAAATGTTATGTGTGCAACAATAAACTGTTAAAATAACATCAACTATAACATTACTAGTAATTAGTAAACATTATTAATCATCATTTCATTGTTTGTTAACAGTAAAATAACTTAAGTTTAACTATTAGTTTACTATTTATTTGTTATGTTTATTATAAAGTGTTACCTTTGACGGACACGGGACTGGGTGTCCCAAAGGGTGGTAGTGTGACAGTGTCTCTCTGAGTATTTCACAGTGCAGTGTTTGTGGGTACAAGGAGGGACTGCAGACCACCCCACTTAGGGTTCGTCTGAAGACTCCATCAACCGTAGCGAGCCTCTGCGCCAAGGCTTTTTGCTATCAGGTGCATGGGTATTGCTGGAGATTGGACTTTGATGTTCACAGTGACAGCGCATCAGAGCAAAGCAGCAGGTGAAAATAATCTATCTTCCACTCTGATTTATGAATGTAATTCCTCCGGTTTGACACAAGTTGCAGTTGCATCCTTGGAGCAATCTGTGAGTGGTAATAGACTTTGGTGGAGGACTAGACGAATGAAAACGTTAAGTGTATACTAATGAGTTTTTTGACAGTTTAGCATGAACCTTTAGCACAACATTGTAAAGAAAATACATGCTTGAGGCCTAACGAGATTGGTAAAAAACGGAACAGAATGCTGTTTAAATTTACTTAGGCTACGTTTACATTGCTAGTTTTGTTTTTTAAGCAGAGTTTTCAGCCAAAAGCGATCTCTGTGCACACAAGTGCTTTTACCTCCAGTAGAAGAACTAATCTGCGTTTAAACTAACACGCCCAAACCGCACATTTCATAAACATTCTTGTATACTGGGCATGCGCGTGCCGGGGTAAACAGCATGTATACTCCGCCCCTTGCTGGTAGTTGCCATGGTAACGTTAGTAGCTTAGTCTCAGAGAACGTGAAGTCATGACCGATAACACCCAATCACGCAGTGAAACGTTGGAGTCAGTGTCGGCATTGCCAAAAGTCTCCGTTTGCGGCCATTGAGACTACAACACAACCCCGCAGATTCCAAACCAAAATGGGTCAGAAGTGTTTTCAAATGTTGAAAAACACCAGAGCAGTGTGGATGTGAGGTGTAAATGTAGCAAAAGATATTAGTTTTCAAACCAAAAAGTAGCAATGTAAATGTAGCCTGAATATCAAACAGCTCATCATCGGTTCAGAACCATTAAATAGAACCTCCATCCGCTTCTCATTATCACAATACCCCTCCACCCTGAACAACCTGCGATTACCCTCATCCTGCTTATGGCCACCCTGACATTCATAAATGAATCAATTGACAATTACAATTATGGAGAGTGACTGAGCTCATCCCTCAAGTTCCAGCACCTGCTTCTGAAAAATGCAGCAGGTTCTGTAAATGAAACAATTAAGATAATTGACTGTACAAGGCCCCATTAACAAAGCCTGCTTTCAGCTCGGAGCTGCGATTAGATTAATTCTAATAATGGACCAGCCCTTGTTCCTCCATTGTTCTCCATTTGCCCTCTTCAGTCCAGGTGCCAATCATATCCTGTGAGTAGGGTTTCATGTTGGACTGAGATCACAATGATTTATTGGACATCAAGAGTGAAGGACAGCAGAGTCAATGTAAAGGTCACAGGGAGAAGCACATTGCTCATTGACCTATCTGACATGTGTCTTGATTAAACAAATTCATTTTTTTTTAAATACTTCAGCAACAACTGTGTGACTGTTTTAATACATTTAAAAGTTATATCAATTAGTCAAAAATAAGGCTTTCTACATGTAATAACATAATCTTTCAATGTAAGCAACTAGCCTAAATAGGCATGATAAGACTTAATGGATACAAAAAACACCTCTCCCAACACTTGCCTGCTATGTTAATGTCTCATTTTTGAAAAGAGAAGCAAGCACTACTACTAAAGTCAAAACCACACTGCAGGCATGGAGGTGGCAGGAAGGAGGTCCTGTTTGGTAAGGACACAACACTCTTTAAAAGGTTTCTCTTCTGCTGCCCAGAGATTGGAACTCGAGTTTGAGACTCGGACTCAAGTCGCAACTAAGGGCGCTGACACACAGAGCCGATTATCGGCCGTCGGACCGTCTGGCGAGATCGGTGACTCGAGTCTGTTCGGTGTGTTCCGTGCCGTCGCCCGTCCGAGGAGCCGTCGGCCTTCATTTGGGCCGACCCGACATGTTCAGTCGGAGACAGGGCACTCGGGGCTCACCCGGAAATGGCGAGCGGATGAGCCGCTCAAAATCTGACGAAAATCTTTTTAACGGACCTTTGTTGATCTGAAATGAAGACAGATTCAGCAACTGCATGGCCTATTTCTCGCTTAAAATGTTTTCAGAAACACGTTTCGGTGAACTATTTTAGTACAATATGAGATCGTATTCTGAACAAGCCGCCATGACAGTCTGGCTGTGAATTTCCGGTGAAAAAAGACCCACGTGACACGTTCGTCCAATCAGCTGCCGGTTTTCATTTTCTGGGAAACAATCAGACTGTTAATAGAAACAATACAGAGAAGCGCCGCCTGCTGCTATGGAGACGTATTACGTTTCGCGCACGTGCAAACACACACGTAGCCTGCTCGAGGTAGTCCATTTCCTGATTGATTCTACCACCACTCCAGTGGAGGCGCTAATGAGCTAGATTACTACACACACAGTAGCAGAAGAAGACCAGCTACACACAACAGAGCATACACCGATCGCACTCAGCTTGAGCGAAGCGCTGCTGGCACAAATGACGTAAAAAAACAGGAGTGAGTCGGTTCATTCCCCCGGTTCAGTGACACTACTCGGGTTAATTAACTGGCTCTTCGGTCAGTTTGTCAACACTAGTGTTAAAGTGCTGCGAGTCAGTCAACCTCCTCTAATTTAGCTACAGCCAGTCAAAAGATAGCATGGCAACTGCAGAAGCAGGAGACCCATCGACAGAACTTGAGCCCCCTCCTCTTTCACTGAAGTCGCCAGTATTTTGGATTTCCAGTGAGTTATGTTGACAACGTTTGCGTTGTCGACAAAAAAGCCATAGTTTGCAAGCTTTGCTATGTGCGTGTACCATATTCTTCCACTGGCAGCACGACTAACATGGCAGTTAATCTGTGTGGTATATGTTCAACTGTTCGTAAATAGTTTAAGACACTTAATTGTTCAGAGAAGACTATGGACATAGCTGTTTTATTGTTTTTTGTTTGTTTTGTTGTGAACTTGAATGTCATCTTCTGTGAAGACTGCAGTTACAAAAGAGAAACTAGATGGCAGGTTATACATATAAGTTATTGTTACATTATGCTGTTAATAAATGTTTTAAATTTGTGTATGTATGTAATGTGGTACATTGCGAACAAAGGTCAGATATATTGCATAAAAGTCTAAAAATGGCATTGCAACTTGTGCTTTAAAAAAAATAAATGTAAAAATGAAGAATATAATGATAATATCTATGGACTGCTTATCTCAGCATTTTATCAACGTAAAATCTGAATAGGATTATTCACATGAAATACCCATGCATTTACTTTACAAAATATAAACACCTGAAACTTTAAATTAGTCAAAACTGTACTATAAGAATATAAGAAGGCACACTGAATTGGCCCAGTTTATATTTGATTAGAATGGCTGCATTGTTATAACACATTTTTTCAGTACGGCTTAACAAGCATCAAGTAAATAATGCAAGGATGAAACGACGTGGTGAGTCTGACTCACTTCATGTCTTATATGTGCATGCTGTATTTCTAGTACTCATGTTACAAAGAGTCACTCATGGCCTGTGTGTGTATCTGAGAGGTCATTATCTTAGTAATATGAACTGTGTGTGTGTCTGTGTGTATTTTACCGAGAGGAACTCATTCTGTGATGCTAGTTCCCATACCTTTCTTTGTTCAATGTAAGAGGAAAAGTGTTAAGTTACAAGCACTACACACACACACTCTGTAAGGGTCTCTGTGTGTTCGGCCACCCACAATATCTGCATGGTAGTCCTACACCTTTCTATACTACTGCCTCTCAAGGCCTGGCACACATCCCTTTTATGTGGATGGAGCATGGAGATTATGCCTGAAGCTTTTGCTATAAAATTTTCCTTTTCTTCAGATGTTATTCTACAGAACACCAGGCTCTCTTTTCTGCGGTCAGTGCCTGCCCAATTCATTCAAGAATGATATGCATTCCTCAGCCGCTTACAGCTAGCTGCACTCCAACAGCTCAGGGCCAAGCAGGACAGGTTGAACTGCCAAAGGTAAGACAGCTCATAAAGTGGCTGCACTTATTGGACACTGGTTTAGTAAAACTAATGATACAAAAGCCATATAAGACACAATACCACAGTAGCAAATTGTTAAACATATTACTTGGCAGATTGACAAGTATAACTTTTTCTTTTTGAAGAAACAAGAGTACACAGCTGATTCAGGTTTGTCCTATTTCTGACCATCTGCAGTAAGAGCCCCTTCATGATGTCTGTAACAGAAGACAAACCAAATACCATCTGAGTCAACACAACCCTGATCCCTGATCCAGCCATTGAAAAACAAATAAACATGGACTCACGCTAGGTAGCACTGGCAAATCCACTCAGGAATTTCAAACACTCCTGAATTTATTTTCCATGAGGTCTTTGGAGCAATCTTGGCAATCAAATAGGTCAATTTTGCTTTGGAGGAGAAAAATATTAGGTAAATATTTTCAGGGAAACTAGTCATATTTGAAATGGAATGGTTTCCCTCACCCCCTGCCCTCCGTTTTCCAAATATGTACAGTGTACGCACGCAAACCCACACTTTCGTTCTGAACATTGACAAGTTGCGTTTGGGACACCGATACAAATGTTTTTTTTGCAGTCCGTTTTTTTTGGACTGTTTAGTGCTACTCCCCTGTCGCCAGACCGACTGACACGCTTGTTTATTTTTCCCATGCCCACTTTAAATTCCATCAACCCCCCCCCCCCCCACACCCCACCCCACCCACCCACCCACAACTGAAAAGGCCTATGTGTGCCTGGCCAGGACGACAAAAGTTAGGAAAATATCAACAAATCGTCATTTACATCAGAACAAAAACAAACACAACCCAGCAGAAAGGAGCTGCTAAGGAGGTCCAAGGCTTTTTTTCCACCAGAAATCCTTCTCATGTGGCTTCAGGCAGCCTGCCAGCCAAATCTAATATGGATTTATATACAAAGAAAGTGCTTAGTTTAACACAATGAATATTTAATCATGCATGGATCCTGTAAAGCAATTTTGTAGAAATAATTGAAAGCAGACTTTGTCTCGAGGCTTGGAAAAAAAAGCAACAGTTAAACTGTTGACCCAAAGGAGCCCAAAAATCTCACGCTGGATTAAATGTTTACACTGCTGGCATACACTCTGATAAATGAGGTTAGGAATCTGGGGTGGAATCAACGGGTGTTAAATCTGCTGATTCTGTCAGGGCAAGAGAACACACAGATGCCTGGCTGTGCACATAACACATGCACTTGTTGGACAGCTCCATCCCGTACCCCCCCAGCTGTCTAACACTATTTTACACTGTACCAATTTGTATTCCTTCATTCAGTGAGCCGCGAGTGCAAAAAGGAAAAACATTGGTAATGCAAAACCACCTGTTTGAAATTTAAATTAACTCTTGTGTTGCGTACATTTCCTATCTTACTACTGAAAACATCCAGCGATATTGCTGATGAATGTACTGTGACAGATGGAGAAGAGATACCTCGTTTTTAAATCACTGCCTATACAGAACTATTTTAATAAAGCACACAATAAATAAAGCTA
Source organism: Sander lucioperca (assembly GCF_008315115.2). Classification (NCBI taxonomy): domain Eukaryota; kingdom Metazoa; phylum Chordata; class Actinopteri; order Perciformes; family Percidae; genus Sander; species Sander lucioperca. The sequence goes on along the minus strand of NC_050175.1, from coordinate 42,561,462 downwards.
ATCACTCAGCCCCAGGTCCACCAAACCAGACAAATGAACAATTGTCAATAGGAGAGCAAAGCCAAAGTACAGACTTATAAAACAGACAGAAAGATAAAATACAAGTCTATCAAAAGAGCAATATTACATCATATGAAATACTTTCCACAAGCATCACTTGTGCCATTTACTCCTTTGTAAATTATTAGCTCTCATAATAGTATTAACAAAGAGACTGTGACGATAATGCTGCACGGTCTCAGGTCACAGAAAAATACAAGAAATAGCTAAACTTGTATAAAAAAAAGGGGGGGGGGTGACATAAGCGGATTTGAGGGAAAGTGTTCAGTTATGCAAAATAAAACAGGTTATCAGGTCTATTTGGTGATTCCCTGGCACCCTTAATAAATCAGCTTAAGGTGCGGCCTAACGGCTTCATTCGCCCCACAAATCTCTGCACTGCAATAACATGCGCCAGCGAGCACAGATTAATTTAATAACTCTTTAATATTCTCAGTGAAAAAAAAACAGGAGACCAGCGAGTCCGGAGCATATGGGGTGGGTGGTTAAGGGGGCTATCTGTGGAATAGGATATTGCTGCAGCAACAGATTGAATATTACATAATGATGTCATTTATATTCCATTCAAAGTGCTAGCTTCCCAGGCTGGAGACTCAAACAGAGCTGGGGATTTGTCTGTGATAGAGAGTAATAGGGAGAGAAGAAGTTTGTGGGTATAGATGGCATGAATAAAGATGAACGTGAGCTAAGAGGGTTACAGTGCACTGATTGGCTGTCTAACAATATCTGAATTTGTCTTAAGACGTAACATCCTGACTAAAAATGTCTCAAGTATACATACTGGTATACTGTATGACCAGCAACTCACCATTAAAAAAATTATACCACAATACAGGACGCCTACTTTCAAAAATATTCAGAATCCTTAATTAATCCCACAACGGTGAAATTCACAACATACAACATTCAGTAAAATGAAATAATGTGTTAATGAATGGTTTCCTACTTCACATACTGTATTTCTGTCAGCAGTTATCCTTATTTGGTCCCAACCCATTCTAACAGTCATACAGCTATTTAGCATCGTTGTCTAGTGAAAACCATGGATCTTCAGATTTGCTGATTTATTTATTGTCACATTAACTAAATAAATAGCAACCTTTTGTGATCTTAACACCTTAATATGAAGCAATATATCCCCTTGTGACCCCTTGTTGCATGTTTATATGAGCAGTCCTCTCTCAGGTTGTTTTATTTGAATCATTTTTATCATCTTAAAAAGGGTAAAACTAAAGTATTTCAGAAAAGGTATAAAAATAATATTGAGGGCAGCAATTTAGTCTTTTATTTCCTGCCTAGGCAACTCATTTTGCAAACCACTACATTCATTTTGCTACCCCTTGTAGCAGTCCAGACCACCAGGTTGGGAACCACAGTTTTGGCTAAACAAACCAGTTACCAAACCAACGGATTGCATTGTCACAAAGCTGAAAACAGTGGTTTTCTTGGCTCATTGCTCAAGCTGGTGTTTTAGACATACATGGTTTTCACAGCCACGGGAAAATAATGTCTGATGCCTGCTTCCCATTTGTGCTAAAGTTGATAAATAACTTCTAATCAGCAAAACAGGGCATATCAAAATGACACGTCTGCATCGAAAACAAGTGTTGAACAAAATCAGATGGCGCAAGGAGCGGAGGTGAAGCTTGGAGAGAATAAACAGAGCTTGCAGACGTTGTAATGAGAATTTGCTCCATTTGGCAGTCGCCTGCAGCAAAGGTCTCCCATCTGTTTCCTATTGAAAAGGGATTCAACCGTTTGGATGGGGGAAGGATGAAATGAAAGAATGAACGGGCCACAGTGACATCTTACGGCAGCAGCTGATAACACAGTGTGGATGGATGGATGCATGCATGTACAGACTTCAGTTCATGTTTAAAGTAATCAACAGTGGGGCGCCTGGGTAGCTCACCTGGTAGAGCGTGCGCCCCATGTACAGAGGCTCAGTCCTCGCCGCAGTGGCCACGGGTTCAATTCCGACCTGCGTCCCTTTGATGCACGTCATCCCCCCTCTCTCTCCCCCTTTCATGTCTAAGCTGTCCTCTCAAATAAAGTAATAGTAAATAATCTTAAATAAATATTTAAATAAATAAATATATATATATATATATATATATATATATATATATATATATATATATATATATATCTCAATTGTTAAACCAATGAATTAGTGATACAGGAGAGCATTAATTCATTCATTTGCATTTAGTTTCAGCTTTGTGTGTGTTACTTTAAAATGGCAATTAACGGGCATCTAAGTAAAATGTGAATGCTAAAAGATCCTTACACTTAGGTAAAATCAAAACAAAAATGACTGCAATAGTCACAGGTATTTATCGGCTTTGATCGGGCAGCGATGGAAAAACTGACACTAGGGTGACACCCCTAATCGTCACCCCTTTTTAGGCATGCTGCTATGACACGCACCGTCTCAGCCACAAATTCCGTCCAGTCTCCGTGCAAGCAGCGCTTGAACATAGTTCCAAATTAGTGGGCACCCAGTTTAAAAGAGAGACTGAATAAGTAAAAGATATTTTTTTTAAAGACGTAAACGTAACATTTTCACTGGCCTCCATGCTGTTTACTAACCCTATGTGGTAGGGGTGGGAATCACCAGAGGCCTCACAATACGATATCGTTACGATACAATATTATTGCAATTTTAAACATATTGCAATATTCTGCGATATATTGCAATTTGACCTTTTTTTCCCAACTTCAATTTTTTTCCCCAATTTCAAATGATGTCCCCAAAAGGAAACTTTGTCAACATCTGTTTTATCTAAAAAGATACATTTCTCTGTTTGTTCATCTCATTTCAATTGTATTGCTGCTTAGAGAAGAGTCCTGCACACTGACCATTACGCAAGCAATAATTTATTTAGAAAAATACAACGTTTCGGTTAGAGGTCGACCGATATGGTTTTTCTCTGGCCGATGCCGATGCCGATCTTTAGAAATCAGGGTCAGCCAATGGCTGATAAATGCTGCCGATTTATTTTGGCCGATATTTGGCCGATATGTGCTTGTTTTTAAACCTCTATTTGAAAGATAAAATGTAACACTAATATACACAGAATTTCTCAACAAAAACATTTATTGAACACTTCACCAATCTACACTTCAACTTCAATTAAAGATGTGTAATGTAAAAACATACTGTATATTGTATAAATAATGTATGAAAAATATATTAAATAAACGAAACAGGTAAGAAGAAAATAAACTTTGTCAAATAAACCTTTCAATGAAAAAATAAAGTTTAGTGCACTTATCAGCATTTATTAAACTTCTGAGAATACAAATCTGCAAGCTTCACAGAAAGTGACGTTATTATTAATCTCAACACTATTTCCTCCTAACTCCTGTTGAATCACATAAGACTAGGGCTATCTAAAGTAGGGTTGCAACTAACGATTATTTTAGTAATCGATTAATCTGTCGATTATTTTTTCGATTAATCGATGAATCGGATAAAAAAAACATTAATTTACCTCAACTCAATACATACTTACATACATGTTGTTTTAGTTAATAGTTGTGTAAAGGTAAGTAACCCAAAGAGAAGATACAGACCACACACACACACACGAAGCTTATTCATTACATTATTACCATCATTGTAGTAAGTGCAAGTTAAGTTCATTTGTACATAGGCCTGTCGCGATAGTCAATAAATCAATTAATCGCACGATAAAAAAAATTAGCTCGATAATTTTTCCAGCCGCGATAACACTCTCTCTCTCTCTCTCTCTCTCTCTCTCTCTCTCTCTCTCTCTCTCAGCGTATCGAGGAGTGAACCCTCTTGTGAGTCGCATGGTCTTTGTGTGGAGGCGGGACTCCTGGCGGAGAGAGAGACAGAAAATGCGAGTAGTTGGAGCGGGGTTTTCCGCAGCACTTTGCCGTTAAGGCGCCGTCAAAAAAAGAAGACGTATATGAGCGATATCCGCCTTGTTACTCGGCGTCCGGTTTTCTCCCTTTCATTCCAAACCACACAATTGACAACCTGCAGGTGGAGGCGGTGGAGACAGGCACGGACATAAACGCCACTGTGGACTTGTCAGTCTTGCAAGCGGTTTCAGGAAAGTTGCTGTATGTGTCCGACAATGCACAGAACATTAACCGGTACAAGCCTACAGCTGTCAGTGTGTCAGAGGCTCCCGGACGGTGAACTGAGACTCCGTTACCTGCTTGTCAAAAATCGCCACTTACTAGCCAATAAATTAGCCTAAGGTAAACGCTAGCTAGCTATCAGTAAACAGAAGTGACGTGGTGGCTGGCGTCTGTTTGTGCGCGCACGTGTGTGTGTGTGTGTGTGTGTGTGTGTGTGTGTGTGTGTGTGTGTGTGTGTGTGTGTCGCCCCCCCGCGAAGCTCCGACCTGCAGAGGAGCAGAAGAAAGTATAGCTGCACCTTCGCCAAAATGAAGACTGAAAAACAGAACTATTTTGGTACAAACATTTACTCGCCATGTGGCAGATAGTCACATAGAAATAGATAGATAATGTATTATTTAAATTTAATATTTAATAAATAATTGTTAAATGCAGTACAGAGTCTGTAGTCTATCACAAACACTCGACTAATGCTGCAAACATTTGACAGCCAGTATGAATTTCCTGGGAGAACATACGTGTCACAAACGGCAATTCCACAACTGTACAACAGCGTGAAAGACGACATACTAAAGGAGATCAAAGACATATTGTGGATATTTAAAATGTCTTCCAGTTAAATATTCTTTAGAAATAAAAGTTTATTGATCTTTGAAAAGGTGTACCTGCATTATTATGTCATTATCATTATATTAGATGAAAATGGTCTCAGAACGACAATATTATCGTTTATCGCAATAATTTCAAAAAAGCAAAATTTGTTATCGTGACAGGCCTATTTGTACACCACATTTAAACACAGCTTAAGATGACCAAGTGCTATAAAAGAACTTTAAAATGAAATTTTAAAAGTACAACACACAAATACTAAGTCAACAATAACTGATATGGGACAAAGCACAGAATATATACATGACAATAGATTGAAAAATGAATGGGCCAAAAAAGGCGAGTGAATAAAAATGTGTCTTTAGTCCTGCCTGCTTTACTACTGTTATTAACGAGCTAACGCTAGCTTGTCATGCTTGTGAAGCTGGATAACGAGTAAACACCACACCAGCATCAGAAGAGCTACTGGAGAGACTTTACATTTCTCACTTCAAAACGGAACAAAAGTAGGATTCTGTAGGGACTTTACCCTGCTGTTGAACTTCCTTCCTCCTCATCAAGGACTCCAACATGTTTACGTTTTAGGTGCTGAATCATCACCGTGGTGCGCCCGTGCCATGCCGTGTCGCTTTTGCTTATTTTGCAATTAACACGTTTTCGATTTATTTAGTGTGAAATGCTCCCACACTTTGGATGACTTAGGTCGTACTGATTTCTCTGCCTCTGCCGTGTGTTTCAGAACAACATTACGGGTCTCTCCGGTCTCTCTCCGTATTTCCTCTACCCCCACTCTGCTCTTTTTTTTTTTTCTTTTCTTTCGCTCCGCTCCACACGGTACTCAACTTAATTGCTTTTATCTCCGCGACTGAGTGGCGTGTCGCGCGACACAACGAATCGATAATGAAATTCGTTGCCAACTTTTTTAATAATCGAATTTTATCAACTTTATCGATTCGTTGTTGCAGCCCTAATCTAAAGTCAATTCTTGTTCACCTTGTTTGTTAGATCATTGTTCATTTGTAAGTGTTTTAACTGTGTTTTGGGGACCCTACTGTTAGCCTACATGTCCTGTTGCACTCATTAGGATCTTATCTGAGCAGATTTCTGTCATTCAAACAACTCTTAGTTGTAATTTAAAACTCGTCCAGCCAATTTAATAAAATTAAGGGTTTTATTCGTGCTCGAGTCCATTGATGCAGTTAATGGATACAGGCACGGAGAACTGAAGGCTCTGTTAGCAACGATTAGCTCCATTAGCGGTTAGCTCCGTTAGCGGTTAGCTCCATTAGCGGTTATCTCCATTAGCGGTTAGCTCCGTTAGCAGTTAGCTCCATTAGCGGTTAGCTCCGTTAGCGGTTAGCTCCATTAGCGGTTAGCTCCAATTAGCTCCGTTATAGTAGTGGATGAGACTGCCATTGACAAGGGTAACAACCAGACTGATAAATGACATTCGGGGAGCTTCCACAGCGGTGTGGCCGCGGTGTTTTGTACGGTTTTATTAGTACAGTTAATCCCAAGGCAAGAACACCAGCAATATGCTACTACTAACGGTAGCGTCTGAGCCTGAAGTGACTGTGCGAGACCATGGATGTATTAAGAGTGCGAGAGACAAGGCGCAAGAATTCACGAGGGGAGGGGCTGGAGGCAGCTGGTCTAGGTGCGCTGTAAAAAATGTCGCCTATTCAGGTTTTTAACACTAGGCTGCCCGCAGATGCGCCTGCCTATTAAAATCGGCGATTATGTAAATAAATGCCAAAAATCGGCCAGCCGATTAATCGGTCGACCTCTAGTTTCGGTCCCAGACCTTCATCAGGTAAATTGTATTGCTGCAAAATGGAATTGTCAAGTGGACAAATGACCAACACATATATAATAAAAGATCGATACTATCGCGATTCTGTATCGATTTTTCCCCCCACCCCCACTATGTTGTAAGCGTATCTCTTTTGGAGAGTGGAGTGCATGTGTGCTGACGGATTTTGGTTACACTCTGAGGTGAAATGAGTCTGGCTAAACAGGTTTCGATTTTAGAGCAGCCTGAAAAATAGTTAAAATATAGCTTTAAATTGGACATTTTCAAAGCTTTTAATTTTAAAATCCTGCATCAGAATGGTCCCATATTAAAGCAGTTACACACCGGGCCGATAATCCGCCGTTGGACAGTCTGGCAAGGTCAGTGACTCGAGTCTGTTCGGTGTGTTCTGTGCCGTCGTCCGTTGGAGGAGCTGTCGGCTTTCATTTTCGCCGACCTGACATGCTCAGTCAGAGACGGGGCAGTCGGGACTCACCGGGAAACGGCAAGCGGGATGAGCGTGACTAAGCCTCTCAAAATCTGACGAAAATCTTTTAAACTGACCTTTGTCGATCTGAAATGAAGACAGATTCAGCAACTGCACGGCCTATTTCTCGCTTAAAATGTTTCCAGAAACACATTTCGGTGAACTATTTTAGTACAATATGAGATCGTATTCTGAATGAGTCGCCAGTAATGGCCGTTCGAAAAATCCAAAATCCGGAAGCAGCAGTCAGACCCATGTGACGCGTTCGTCCAATCAGCTGCCGGTTTTCATTTTTTGGGGGGACAATACAGATTAGCGCCGCCTGCTGTTATGGAGACGTATTACGTCTTGTCGCTTTGGTGTGTTCCGAGGCACTTTTTTGACCAACTCGGGGAGACTGATCAGTCCAACTGCCTTTTCTGCCAACGGTCGGCCGTCTGGTTGGTGTGTAACTGCCTTTACCCGATTGACAGTCTGGGTGTTGTACTATCACTCTGAGGTGAAATGAGTCCATCTAAACAGGAGGTTTCGTTTTTTTTTCCGATCAGCCTGAAAGAGTTATAATATACTGTAGCTTTAATTGGACATTTTCAAAGCCTTTCATTTTTAAATCCTACATCAGAATGGTCCGATATTACCCGAGTGACAGTCTGGGGGTTGAAGAGTGGTGGTGAATGCAGAGCGTGCAGCGAGAGTGGAGTTTGGTTTAGTAGCAAAAGATATCAAGTGAATGTTCATCAGAATTTGCAGTTTTGTGCACTGTATCAGAACACCGTAGCAGGAAAAGTTAACACCTACAGTGTGCACTGTATCAGAACACCGTAGCAGGAAAAGTTAACACCTACAGTCTTTCCCCTATAATTGCCAGGTTAACGAGAACCCCCGCCAGGCCAAAAATAACGGCAAATATCTATTGCGTTTCCCCTATATTCACCGCCATGAACTGCAGCGACGTACTGCCGTGAGTCTATGAACAAGGCAACTGTGAGTGTGTTATCCAAACTACTAAAGTCAGTTGAAACATTGTCAGTAGCCTAACTGTTACAAACAGGCTCGGTAGTGAACGACACACTAACGTGCTGACGGATTTTGTGTTTTTGTCTGTTTTTAGCTGAGCTGGACCAGAGAATATGCGGTTAGAACAGACTGGTGATGCGGTTTTGCCCTCACTGTTCCTGGAAGTGATGTAATGTAGCGTTTTATGTGGAGTGAGCACTGCGCCGGACTCTGTTTAAAAATAGCCTTTTGAATGCTTCATTGCTTGAAAGCAACAAAAAAAAAAAAAAAAACACGTGAGCTTTAAAAGTGACTTCTTTTTTTTTTTTAAATGCTGTTTGGTAGATCCAATTCATGCCGATATGAAGAGTGCTTCATGTGGATTTTGTAAAGTAACTGACAAATATTTAAAACAACTTTAAAATGTTACATTTACTATAACCCATTGTCTTTCTTATTTGCTCATATCTTTCATGTACATAGTCACGCTTTGCCTTCAAGCAGAAAGTGGGAGACAGCTTTCTCATAGCAAAGCCTCCAACATCACCTTCAGGCTGACCTCAAAACTAAAACTTAAAAAGTAGAGCAAAGACAAAAGAACAATACAATTCTGAATGACAGAAGTAGAATGTGTTACAATGTCTATAATGTTAGATGAAAAAAATGTAAATGATTTTAAAATAAACTTGAATCTCATGAAAATTCAGTCCTGCCCTATTTTAAGTTGACACATAATGCCATAGGAGCACTGACAATAACTTATATTGGCTTTAGGCTTTAATTATCCCAGAAACAAAGAATAGTCTTAGCTTTGTCCTTGTGTCCGCCTTCTCAAAAGAACATAGGAGTTGGCTGACAGTGACAAAAGATTTGTTTGCATTTCAAGTGACTGGCGTTTGTGCAGGAAGATTAAACACTAAGGTCAATGTTGAACATGTAAAAGCACTTGACAAAGAATGGCATTACAGTTGTTATTAATGTGTGTGTTTAAACTGGGTACACACACTTATGTTTTGTGTGTGTGTGTGTGTGTGTGTGTGTGTGTGTGTGTGTGTGTGTGTGTATAGTGTGTGAGAGGCTTTTAGCAAAATCAACAGGCAAAGCAGCTAAACAGGCTGAGCAGTGGCGATCACCTGTGGAGGATGTTATGGCTTTACTTAGCACACAAGCCCTGCCTTTTAACTTTCAAACTGTGAAAGCAAGATATTAGGGGATTTTCACAAGTCACATAAAGAATCATCTTAGCTGCTGTCACAACTACACACACGCAAAAATATTCCTGTGTCCAACATGAACTGACTGCTGTCACACTGTTTTGTTATGTATCCAAATCCTTATGATTTATAAACACTGTCAGTCAGACCATTTATGGGAAGTTGGAAAAGAATTCTGACCTGACACCAAGTTGGATTTGATGCCTCCTTGATCTACATCAGTAAATGCTCACCTCTTCAACAAAACACTTAGGTCAGAAAGGAAAAACTACACAAACAACTATTACAGAGTACAGACTGTGACTTCTCATCCTGAAACTGTCCTAAAAATTAAATTCTAATAATTTGCAACAACAAAACCTGTTCACATCACAATTTCCACTGATGGCAACTAAAGCATGATTTGCATTTGGTTATTTAGGCAACTCCAAGTGCTTGGTTAAACTTGAGGGAAGATCATCACCTTAGTTAAATGTTGAAAAAGTCAACAGTGACATGAGACAGGACGTGTTTACTTTTCCAAAAGCATAATCTCTGCCTTACCTTAACCAGAGCAAACTCTGGTCTATTGTGTCAAAGCCATGCACATTGTATGCCCACCATCCCCTAGACTACCTGCCTAAAGTACTACTTCTGTTCTGTGTGGTACAAGAATGTAGCACTTCTTGCCAGTGAATCAGTAATTTTAAGGAGACAAGGTTGCATTTGGCTGTCATTCCTCATAAGGCCTACCTTTCACCCACAATGAAAGCGTCCCATTGGTTAAACCCCATCCTTGCTAAGTGCAACATTATTTACGCTTGCTACACATTTGTTTTACTATCACAAATGATGAAGTGATAAAACTGTGTTGACATTCACTTAACAAGGTAAGGTCTAAGGCAATAGGTATGGACCACTGAAAATTAAACGGAAAACAAGGGAAGCCAATCCAGCTTCAAACCACCATTGTTTACTCCGAACAAACAAGCGCACGCACGCACGCACGCACGCACGCGCACACACACACACACACACACACACACACACACACACACACACACACACACACACACACTTTGTTGACTCGGGAGGAGACACAGGAGGTAGGTGGAAAGACGTGGTTGATGTGGAAGAGGGCTGTCATATATTTTCCAAGACAATAGTGGCAGAGAGTGTAATTTAGAACGACTAGGGGGTTAAATCAATATATTCAGCCATGACACCAATTTTTTATGGTGCTATAATGGCCTTTGTTAAAAATGTATACACAATGGCAACTGATACCGATATCTAACACACTGGCCACATCTATATGGTCATATCTACGTAACACTACTGTATAAAGACAAAGATTAAAAGAAAAATGCCTTGAATGTCACTTGCAAAACAATAGAGTACCTATCAGCCACAGTTTACCTACTTTAATCTCACCATTGTGTTCATGTGAGACAAAGCTATAGCACAATACAGAATGATTGGCAAGACAGGATTCAAAGGAAAATCTTTCACTCCCTAGATGAGCATTCAGGTCAAAAATAGCCCTGCATTACACACAAGGAGATGCATTGGTGTGGGCATGTTGTTACATGTACCAGTGGTAAGATGCAATATGATCCAGAAATAGAATACTATGAGGCCTGATTTACAAAGGAAATGTTATCACACCAACAATCATTTTATCCTGTTGTTACGATTGCAAAGTAGCCTAAACCTACGGTGGCCGACAGGGGCAAACACCCTGCAACTTAAGAAAACACACGCAAATAGACAAAACACAAGCAAATGAAGAATACAACTTAATTATTTTGACAACACATGCGCAGCATTCAGCAAACGCGCTGCACATGCACACAACACAACCAAATACATAAACGCGCTGCAAATATGAAACGATGCAAAAAGAAAAGCACACAAACCCAGAAAACAAATGCAACAAAAAAACGCTGCATCCAGATTACACAACGGAAGTTCTCCAGGCTTCTAGAGGGAGCAGCTAAGTGGAACAGCTTGATTTTCGACCCCACGAGGGGGGGGGGGGGGGCGCAACTGCATAGACTGTAAATATTAAGTCTATGTTTGAGATATGTTTTCTCTCGTTTGGTGGGTGTGTCTCGGCTCAGGTCACAGATGATACTCAATCAGCAGAGACGTGTCTGTAAACTCGTGGTGATAAAACATTTAAAACTGCATCCGCGTTTAATGTTGATGTTTGTTTAAGCCATATTACATGAGAGGGTTTAATTTCGAGCACCGAAAGGCGCATTACTGAAGTATAGTATATTGTATTTATTAGCATGCTTGCCGTACTGTTTAGTTCACAAACATCCAACACACCAAAGTACAAAGACATAGCGGACCAGACGCAAGCTTTTATTTTGAAAAGTCGAAGCTCGGGACGGCACCAGCTGGGACGGCATGAGACTGGAGCATAGACTGTATATTATTAATATTATGTTATTAATAATAATAATAACAATAACAACAACAACAACAACAACAATAATATGAATTTAATATACAGTCTATTAGGGCTGTGCTCGAATGAAGAAATTCTTAGTCGACTAACACTCATTCAATTGTATCGACTAATCGATTAGTTGATTTAATCAACAGATCTGTAAATCTGAGTTTCTCCGCAAAGAGTCATGCAAAAGCACCACTTTAATTCTTGTGTTTACCAGAGATGTGCTCGTACATTTCTTGGAAATAAGTCATTCAGCATGAAAAAAGCATAAAACATGACTAATCGACTAAAGAAATCTTAGTTGACTAAGACCAAAACGACCGATTAGTCGACTAGCTAATCGACTAAGAGGGAGCAGCCCTACAGTCTATGGAGTTCTCCAGGCTGCAGCCATACATGGATTTCTCGGCAACGTCATCACTGCTTGCGCACGCAACCGGGGGGCAGAAAGAAGACGTGTTTCGTGTAGCTAGTAGTAGTAGCAGCATAGCATAAGTCAAAATGCCAAGGAGTTGTTGTGTGGTAAATTGTACAAACAGAGCCAGTGATGGGTGCCTGATGTTTAACATACCTAGGGGGAAGCATGCTTTTGGCAAAACCCGGCAGAGGTTATGGCTTCAAGCCATAAGAAGGGCAGATTGGGGTCATATGTAAGAGTCAGGCTCCCATTGTATCAATCAGAAAAGTTGCAGCTTGTTCAGTTGTTCAGCTAAGTGATATCTACCTGTCAGGGCTGTAGTACTCGAGTCCGGACTGTAGATAGTTAAAGTTCCGGACTCGAGACAAGTTTAGACTGCTAGCTAAAGCTACGCCGATGTTTTGCTAACGTTAGCGCAACAGCGTTAGCCTAGCCTGCTAGCTAGGTAAATATTACGACTGCCTTCGTAGTTTCTTATATCTGTGTCCACGTTGTCAACATAAGACCTGTGGCGTTAGTGCTCCTTTTGTACCATAATGTTATTGAATAAAATATTAAGCTTCGCTCCTACGAGATGGGTGGGTTTTTATTACGTTACACACAAAGCTAACTGGCTATAGTTAGCCTATATGCTAGCGGACATTAGCTAACGTTGCCGAGACAGCGGCAGTAGAGTTTCAGCGAGTTAACCACGACAGTGTTGTCGCCCTCTCGCCCACAATCAACCTCTGCTGCTAAAAACAGTCAACCTGCAGTGATGTTTTAAAATGGAGACACACATATCGTACCTTTTCCCGGAAATCCTGGCCATTATTTTAACACATAAACCAACCATAGGGGTACACTCAGTTGTAACCCTGCTGCTAACATTGGCTATTACATTAGCCTAAAATGATAATTATAGCCATACATATATATCACAGTAACACTGCAAAGTTAAAGACAGACAAACAGATCCAACTAAAATCACGTTTTATTGAGTCAGCAGTTAGCTATATACAAACAATAAGGAAAGCTTAAGGTTGTTGCAGTAGCGGACCAGCTCACCAATCTGGCTTTTTGCCCCTGGTATGCGCACGCACCCTGTAATGTTTGTAAACAGGAAACCCGTCTATACCCAACTCTAATAAAAAGGCAGAGCACTCTCTCCCCTTGGGGTTGAAAATCAAGCTGTTCCACTATCTGCTCCCTCTAGAAGCCTGGAGAACTTCCGTTGTGTAATCTGGATGCAGCATTGTTTTGTTGCATTTGTTTTCGGGGTTTGTGTGCTTTTCTTTTTGCATCGTTTTTTATTTGCAGCGCGTTTATGTATTTGGTTGTGTTGTGTGTATTTGCAGCGCGTTTGCTGAATGCTGCGCATGTGTTGTCAAATTAATGAAGTTGTTTTTCTTTTTGTATCGCTTCTTTTTTCGGGGTTTGTGTATTTTTCTTTTTGCATCGTTTCATATTTGCAGTGCGTTTATGTATTTGGTTGTGTTGTGTATATTTGCAGCGCATTTGCTGAATGCTGCTCATGTGTTGTCAAATTAATGAAGATGTTTTCTTAATTTGCTTATGTTTTGTCTATTTGCATGTGTTTTCTTAAGTTGCAGGGCGTTTGCCCCTGTCGGCCACCGTACTAAACAGCAGAATTATGCCTTACACAATTACAAAGTAATCTCCTAGGAATGTGCTCTTGCAGGCAGTTGATTAGCCATCATTGACAGATAGCGATGCAGCAAAAGTTGAGCCAGGTTCAACTTTTTTGCTAGAGCCCCTGTATCAGCACCCCCACTGTGCCTGCTTTTGTTCTCACTGAAATGAATGAGCAGGCCATGTATTTTTTAAGTGATGTTATTGGTCTAAGTACTGCCCTACAGTACACGAAGCACGACCAACAACTAAGCATATCTGACAGTGACACATGACTCCAACAACAAACTGGGCCCTTTGCCAATGCAGTCTTGAAGAACCCTTTCCTAACACTTCAAAATCTTAAAAATAGAATCAGTACATAAGGGATAGTAAACTGCAGGTGATTGTAGCAAAAATTAACTTATGTTACAAATAGGCTAGCTAATTTTCCAGAGCACAGCATAGTGCATCTCTTCTGTAACTTACTCATCTTGTCTGCTGCTTTCAGTAACATCATCAGATGGCGTGGGGTGCGTTGTTTCTGAGGGCCATGCGTTTCAGGTTTCAAAACATTGCTCACTTGGCCTGAAAGTAAAAGATAATAATCTAATATGAATTTACCAAATGTTATTGTAGCATCGGAACTTCGTCAGAAAAGGCGTTAACGTATCACTATTCTCAGCTAAACTAGCTAACTTAACGTAAGTTAAGAACGCTACTTTGCATGTATTGTATGTGCACTACATGTCATTAACGTTACTCGAACTGCAATAAATTGAGCTAACTAGCTAGCTAGCTAATTAACCGTAACGTTACACCCACCAAAATAAATCAGTATTGACGTTAGCTAACGTTAACGTTAACCTGAAACAGTTACATTAACAAGCTCACCTTTCGTGTGACAGAAATGTGTGTACTTCTTTATCTGTTCCTAACGTATTGTTTTTTTAATGACCTAACTTGACTTGAAGAAATTAGTCGTGTTAGCCATGATCTCTAATCAATCAAACTAGCTACTTCAGGTGCGGACTAAACCGTTTGCGCCGTGAACAAAACTAGACTAATTAAAAAAATAAAATAAAAAAAGACTAATTTTGTGCAGCTTTAGGGCCACAACAAAGTGAGTGGACCTTGAGTTAAGATTTCAAATAAAATCAAATATAAGTTAAGACAATACAAACTGATGGCCACAACATAACAGTATCCTTAAATTATTCAAGACATTTCAGTGTTTCTGTGTAAATTATATAAAAAGAAAATATGAAAAAAAAATGTATATAAAAAGAAAACCTTGCAATGGGAATTTTTTTTTTTTTTTTAAATACTTCCAGAGCCAACAAAACAAACCCAGTCCCACCATCTACTTAATACTGTATACATTTGTTTTAATATAAATACTGTATAAAAATTAAATTACCTTAAAGCAAAGCAGGAGAAACGCTTTTTGGTGCACAATGCCCAATCATGTATGTACTATTGAATCCTAACTGATGACCTTCTGTCCTACTCCACCATATTATTAGTGAACTGGTTGCAGCTTTTTTCATTGGTGTGAAAGAAAGTCCACATGTACAAAAATGCATAAGTAATCATGTAATCTCACACCACAACCTATAACAGTATGCTTGTTTTTTTCCCAGCACATCTTTGTACGTACACATGCCAACAAAACCCACCACACACTGTATATCCACATCATACCCGTTATTCTTATATTCTTATATACTGTCTATGCATCATACTTGTGTCACACCAGAAAGAACATTTGCCTGAAAGTAACAGCTTCAGAAATCAAATACAGCAGTCTGTAATCTTTCACTTTCGCACTCAGAAGTACACAAAAAAGGTGACCTGTTTAATACAATGTACCAAAGCAAACATGAAATCTGCAGCGGATAAGAGGAGCCCTGTTTAAGCAGTCATTAGCAAGTTTGAGTTAAAGAAGCCATTTGGTAAAGCAGTCCTGTCATGGGGTATTTGCTCCGACACTGCTTAAAGGCTGGCTAGTTAAACAGGCAGGGAAGGAAGAGTCAATATTTTCACAGGCAAACCTAGAGACACAAGGGTTGAGATTGGCTGATAGCTACTTCCCACATTCTTACCAATTCCAACTGGTGCTGGGCCACAAGACAGGATGGACATCCTGCAGTCAACAAATATCAACACAGGATGAAATGACCAACTACTATTTGTCAATTTATGGTGAGAAGTAATGCATTAGCCTTCTCAATATTTTTTTTTAGAGAGGTATGCAAAATCCCTGTTAACATACTGTGAGCCAGGGAATAAGAGGTCTATTTATTGACACTTGTCTATAGCTTTATTGGTCTAGATATACAGCACTGTCAACAATATAGTATTTTATTTCTAGGTATTACCAGGCGTTTATTTAAAATCTGAGATCTGAGCATTCAGTCTGTATGACTTCATGATCAGTGGCCTCTAAATAGAAAAAAACCCAGCTCATATTTGATCAACCAGTTCCAGCAACCTAATTGCCTTCCATAGTCAATTTGCCAAGTGCACATTGCCCATTACCACGCACACTGTTCTGCTTAATTTACTGTGAAGTAAAAATGTGGCAATTTCAATCTTAGAGAGACATTAATGACAGCTCATCATCCAGGCAGAAAAGTAGTTCAGCAAATCAGTGACTTCATCATCCTGGTTGTCCAGGCATTCACTGTGAAATGATACCAACGAGGCAGCAGGGCATACTGGGAAGCGCAAAGCTGTCTAAAGTCAGTGGCAGTGACTGAGTGAGTGGCATTACACACCTCCTTATATGGACAACTGTCAAACTATCACATCAGATTTGACCTGAAAAAGATGCAAGCCCAAACTTTAGCCATTTGAAGCCAATCTAAAGCACTTACTGTATTCCTCAATTACCTGTTTGAAAATATGTGCTCTCTAAGGGAATTTAGTTCCACCTGCTGTTCACATTGTAAACTACAAGTGTTCTGTCCCCTCTGCTGAATGGATGCATGGCAATCACTTATAGCTGACCAAATAGTAAATTGTCAATAAAAGTTACTGCATACATAGTACAGCTCCCTTCAGCACAATAATATTAATAAAGCATACATCTTAAAAAATTAACTTTGGAATGTAAAGTTTCTGTTTGGCGATCCATTGGTGCCAATTGTATATTCAAATTACCTGTTAGGAAGGTCAGATTGAAGTTTGTAAAACATTGTTTTTCTCATGAGTATTCATAGAGTACAGCACAGTACACTAGCCTAAATAAGCCTTTGGGAAACTAAAGCATAAAGAAATACTAGGATGAAAAAACTGGTTCTGTGTAACGTGCTTTGTATTGGATGGAGGATGACACACCGCTCCTAGAAAGTGATGCTACAACAATCAGTCATCCAAAAACCAACATCCTCAAAGCATTTGAAACACGTTGTTGGAATTGGAGCCAACAGGAGTGTAAGCAGAGAGCTCCCGTCCACAGGACTTTAGCAGTGGTGAGAAGAAAAAAAATATACAGACTTGCTAGTGTATGCTTCTACCTGGTTGTGTAGTTTGGTTTGACATTTGTCACCTGTTGACAGGCCAAAAATGTTGCACAAACAGGCATAAAGTGTCTACTTGTCAGCAAGGCAAACTGTGCTTAGCCTTAAAGTGAGCCTTTGACTTTAGGCTGACTGGGTCATTGTGGCTTGAGTAAATGTGTGTTTGACCTGGAGCTTGTGGAGTTTAGTCTCTTTGTACAACTTATTGACCCTTGCCATTAAGATTAATTAAACGGTATAATTCCCAGCACAACATGGATGGAATTCAATTCTTTATGCTATCCAATATGCTCAGAATAGGGATTGTAGAATGTATACAATAGTTTTCATTAAGTCAAACTAAAAACAGATACTCAAGAAAATTCAACAAACTAAATACATAGCATTTGTTGTTTGTCTTATTTTCTATTCAATGATCTGATCAAATACGTGGAGAACCTTCCAATACCGATAGTTAATTTACAGTGGTAACAAACAGCTTGATAAAAAGGAAAGCAAAGGATGTCTTTAGGGTATGTTCAAGGCCTTAAAGATAGAGACTAAGCCCTTCTGTCTTCACGGATTATGAAATCATGACAGTGACACTTGGTGTTTGAATAATTTTAATGCCAGCAAAAATGGTATTGTGTTACACATCTCAGGAGTTGTTTCAATAAACTGAAGTAAAAAAAAGCTTCATAATACTTATTTAGTTAGTCAGATTGATTACAGCAAAACCTACTTAGCAGCTCTATTTACGGTCTACACATTGTAATTCTAAAATAACTATGTTCTTTACTCTATTTTTATTTTTTGTAATCAGCCATATGCTCAGTTTAACATCCAATAAATGGAAAAACCCTTGAAAAAAATGGCAAGCAATGCCATAAAGTAAAAGTAATAAACATGTTCTATTGCTCAAAAGCTCAAATATTCTAGTCTTTGGGTAGCAAAAAAAAGGCTGTGACAAAATTATGTAATAAAACAATACATTTATCACAAAACATTTATGTTGAGCTATTTAACATATCCATGTTGCGGTAATATTTCTAGCATTCAAAAAGAAAAAAGGACACAAATCCAGCAAATTACAATGGATATATCTTACATTGTTTAGTCAATCATTTTGGCAATAATTAAATTAAATTTGCACTCTAATAATTTGTAAGAAGATCATCATGAAAGAAAAATGCCCTGACTCTCAAAAAGATGCATAGTTTCACTGGCGGTCCCTTCACTATTCCAAAAGTAAGGCAAAATCTTACATATTTTCAAGAGGAAAAAAAGTTCCTTCATATGTACAGCAAACTTAAGGCTTTCTGCGTCTGAAAGAAAGAAAACAAAAAAATACAAAAGTTTATAACCCTCATTTTAAATCCAAGGCAATTGCTGGAATCTTATATACCATGGTAAACAGTGCATGCAAACAAACATGCTTTAATTGTCTTACTTTTGATACCAAAGGCTTGAACTTGTGCTTGCCACTGGAGGCTAATGGGAAGAAAAAAAGTTGAAAAGGGGGGACCATGTACACAAACACACAAATTATCCAATTCATATTAAATTTAGAATTCTATGAAAAATAATTCTCAAAAGACCCTAATTATTGATACCTAAGGATGTGTTGAAGAATATTAAAAATGATCATATGGTAATTGCACTAAAATGACCAGATTTTTTATTTTTATGTCTTGTTTGTTGAATTTTGTTTAATTAAGAGCTTACCCTGTTTTCTATGTCCTCCATTTGAGCTGCTCCTTCTCCAGATCCTGAGCGCCTCTTGCGACTGAAACAAAACACATAAGGATTGTCCAACTTGAATAAAATTTTTACAAATGAATCACAATACTGAATAGTGTAATTAGAATGTGTTTACGTTCATCACTTAAGAGACAGAGGCTTGATGAAATCGTGGCTACAAAATCGCTGTTGGCGTTAACATGAACCTATTGACATTTTAGCTGTTCAGTAGCACAAACCTTTAATTTTCAGTTTAACCATACTGGTACAGTGCCCGTTGAAAATGTGCCTGTTTGGAATGGGCCGATTGCTTGGCCCGTGGTATTGCTGGTGGTAGAATTCTCCAAAACCAAATTGTAACCCAAAACTACTTACAGAAGGACCCCAAACCACTTATGATGCAACTCCGCCGTATTGCCTACGACTGACTTACAGCGTAGGCTACTTCTACATCAGAGGAAGACATTGTACTACTATATTTACCTGACAGAGAACGTGGCAGATTCAGAATTTAATCACAAAATATCACAATTTAAAGTTCCCATATTATGAAAAAAATCACTTTTTCTGGGATTTGGGGTGTTATGTTGTGTCTCTGGTGCTTCCACACACATACAAACTTTGAAAAAAATCCACCCATGCTGTTTAGAGTGAGATACGGTTTCTGAATGTGTCCTGCCTTCAGTCTCTGGGTGAGCTGTTCAAAATCAGCACAGCTTGTGATGTCACAAGCCGAAACGAGCAGGCTAACCGCAACCATTAGCTCATAGCGTTAGCATGCTAACGCTATGGCTAACGCTAGCATGCTAACACTAGCATGCTACCTCGTTCTCAATAGCAAAGCACTGCTACAACACACACAAGTTCACCATAATCTACAAAAGAACTACTTACATGTGCGCCCCTCATTTAGAAGTCTCCCAGCTAATCCTGCCTTGTAACTGAGCAAAGTTGTAGAAACAGCCTTTCTTTTACTGTCTATGGAGCTAGCTAGCTGACATGATCTACATCTGAGCTACTGGGCATGTGCAGTGCAATCAAAGATAGTACAGAAGAAGAAGAAAAGAGGTCTCACTCTGTAGCTAAAACAGAGACCAGCTGAAAAGAGGATCTGCAGCAGTGAGAGAGAGCACTGCA
The DNA here is from genome assembly GCF_008315115.2 of Sander lucioperca. Classification (NCBI taxonomy): domain Eukaryota; kingdom Metazoa; phylum Chordata; class Actinopteri; order Perciformes; family Percidae; genus Sander; species Sander lucioperca. The sequence goes on along the minus strand of NC_050175.1, from coordinate 42,541,333 downwards.
GTACAACAAAAATATGGTGTTTTTTTGAAAATTAAACCATGTAAACCTATTCTGGTACAACCTTAAAATACAATTATGAACCTGAAAATGAGCATAATATGGCTGCTTTAAACATAGAGTAATCAGACAGTTGCCTCACGGACTCATGGCAATGTGCTACCTACCCGGCCCGTTATGAGAGCTAATCAGCACCTATCTGTGTTAATCAACCACCAGAAACAGAGCGAGAAGCCTACAGAGACAATCTCACATTTAGCCAGGCTCCGGACTGTTTGTGTGTGCAGAGAGAGAGAGAGTGAGAGAGTGAGTGAGTGAGTGAGTGAGTGAGTGAGTGAGTGAGTGAGTGAGTGAGTGAGAGAGAGAGAAAACATTTTAGTGTTCTCTTTTTCGTCACCGATATTGCATGTTGATATCACCACAGTTTAATGACGGCGGCGTTATCTCGTCTTATCGTTAATGAATTGAACACTTCAGCAGAGGTGTTAATTTCCATACAGGTTTAGTGGCTTGACGGTTAACGTTGACATATGGATTTGATTCGCCGGGGTATTTTGCCGACGGTAATGTTATTAGTATTATAAGTTAGCAATAGGCTATACTTAATTAACCGGACCCAGGGTGAGTCTGATGAAAACTGCTGTCTTTGGTCGGTCAGCTCCAAGATTGTCTCGCATTGCACAGCGCTGTGGAGGAAGCTCCGAGATTACGTTATGTTCTGCCTGTGTTTAGAAGTGGTGAATGTACAGCTCACAGCAACTTAATACAATATAGTGTCTGGCTTTTGTTTGATATTTAATGTTGGCAAATGGCTTTTTATTGAGTTTCCTCTTAGCAAAATAATAGACACGGAAAAGCCAGCGTTACGTAGCGCCTTTTTCAAAGACGCACATACATACATACATACATACATACATACATACATACATACATACATACAAATACAGAGGCGTCTCGCTTTATTAGATAGATGACCGAGTTTTTAACAAGGTCCGTTTGATTAAGAAAAAACCTAAAATACACATTTTTGTGGGGGGTTTGGTTTCAATCCACCAGTTTTTGAGAGGGAGAGACAGACAGACAGACAGACAGACAGACAATCCTTTTATCCAGTTTCTTTCTTTCAGTGTATTTAAGTGTAAAACTGTGTGAAACCTTTCAACAGTTTTTTTTGTGGCTTGTATTCAACGTTATCCACTTCCCTGTATTAATGTGTAAAGTGGGCAAAACTCCAGCAACACTTAGACCAATAAAGCTGCTCTATATACAAGTGTTGCTGGAGTTTTGACCTCCTAGACTTCTTTACCCTCTCCATGCACCTTGGAAGTATGTGAAGTTGTGCCAGAAACCCCTACTCTGTTTCTCCTGTATAAATGTTTAAACAGTTCTTGCTGCATGGGAAAAACGTATTTGGCACCTAAATACATTTTTAAACTCAAATAAAATAAAATATTTTGGTTGGACATGAAATTGTGACATGATGTCATCAAATACATTAAAACACACACATAGAAATATCACAGCCTGTAGTACTTGAGCAAATACTGTACCTTGCTGTTGGGCACTCTTGTGTTAGTGTCTCAATGTCAGTGAATTGCACAGCTTGTCCTCCGCCTCTGGTCTTAAAAACATTGCCCTGAGAAAGTCAGAAAGAAAAAAACAAAAAAACTCAGATGTCCAAAGGAGAACACAGGAAAAAACACATACTCACAATCAACAGCTAAAACAATAGCAGTGTCCCAGTAATATATAAATTAGGACCTCAATGTGACATCATACAGAAGTTGATATAGCCAAAGTCATGCAAGACATAAAATAATCAGTCTCAAATTAAGCAATTATGTAGTTTTACCTTGATCAATTTGGTCTCGATTTCCCCGTCTGAGGCAAGCTCTTGATGTCTAAGCACATACTTGTGGCATTTAGACAGAGCTTTCTCGTTTGGGGTCGACACCTTGATTGCATTGGGAATGATTGGCTGCATGACAGTATCTAGGTCCAAATTAGAGGCTGGTTTGTGGTCTACCCATTTCTCCCCACCCGCAGAGTGTGAGCGCCTGTGCGTTGGATGAACCGGAGGGGCCGTCTGGTGATCCCAGTGTAAGAAAGACAAACCAGGAAGTTATTCACAGGTGACACCAGCAGGGACCATTTAAAGTTTGTCGGGTGTTAGTAGTGAAGGTTGATGATTAGAGGGTGCTAGCTTGTGTTGAAAATGAATGTACTACTGGAAGTCCGAGAGGGACTGGGCATGTCCCACTCGAGAGAGTTTTAAATATTCATCTTTAGAATTTCAGGGAGAATAAGTATTTCCATGGTGTTGTAGCCCTCTACATGTAGACTCAAATTACATCCCAAACAAACAATATTCTGGCCTTCCAGCAATACATATTTTCATAAACTAACTAAAAAACACTGCATTGACAACAGCCCAGTAGAGTAAATACAAAATGAACATGCAAAGCAGCGCAAAAGTAGTGTGGAAATGGGTCTAGCAATTAAGACTACATGCAAACAGAATTGAAAATGTATATAGTGAATACATTATACTATTATAAAGATTATTCTGTTTTGGTCCCAACATACTGGGTCAATAAGGAACTCCACTTTTACTTGGTGCTCCTAATATAAAGTTATGTATGGCCTGCTGTGGTTGAAAGAGTTCATTTCGACATGGTAGTGGTTAAAGTCAGCCTGATAATCAGAGTGAAATTTTTCGTTTCACTTCATTAATCATTCATTATGTGAAACGCTGAAAAGAATCTGAGACGCTGGCAGCAATTCAGAAGTCTGGAGCCAGGCTAGGTAAAACTATAATTTTACAATACAGAGCAAATCAAAGGCATGAGTCGGACCTTGACCAAAAGACCAAGCAGTTACACATGTACATATTTTGTAAGAAGCCAAGTATCTCAATATGGAATTGCAGGTTTTAATTTGGTGGTTTGGTCCTCATGTACAGTCATACCATTTCTAATTCAAGTAAAGGTTGTAGTTCACATGTACATGAGGGTACCCAAAACCAATATGTCTGCTATTCCCATGAGGACATTAAAAAAGGAGCACTAGAAGACCAGACTTTTTTAATTATAGCAATAGTTAAAACCGGGACAAGCTGAGTACACTGAAAATGATCAGCGTTGAGTGCCACATCAAATCACTCCATGCAGAGACTAACCAAGCTCCAACATTGCAGTTCAATTTAATTCAAAACAACTTTATCCCTAAAGGGCAATTCAGTTATATGTTCAATGATGATTTTGGTTTTGTTAAGTGTATTTTTCCTTATCCATTTTGGTGTACTTTTTATGAATATCTGATTAATAAATGTGAACTTTCTGCATCACTCTTTTAAAATGTGCAATACTGCTGCTGCCTTGACAGTGTTTTCTGGGATAAACAGGTGTTTTTGTGCGTTTATTTTTGTGGCGATAGTCTGTTTAGTCATTTTGCTATTGAAATGTGTGATGATACAGTACAATGAAAAAGAAATTCTAGACAGCAGTTCGCAATAAGCAACAGAAAGAACTACAAACATGATATAACTATTGCTACTACTGAGGATGAAGTTGCAAGTCAAGAGGATTTACAAGTGAGACAGATCAGTGTGCCTTATAGTCTGGATAAGATAAACACCAGCATACACTGATGCAGCGCTTCTACTTGATGCATTTCTAAAACAAGCAGACTTCTACTGATAACATTACGGGTGCAGTTCTACACTAAGGCAAGGCTTAAAGTTCAGGAGTGCAGAGAAAAACTAAACACATCCTGAAGGACATCTAGGCTCTAACACACAAACTAACCCTTGTGCCTGCCTCTAGGTCGAGCCCATAGACAAGAGTCGTAGCAGGGGCACCAGTGTCTGTGGCCAATCGCTGGCCTCTCCTGCGACCCACGCTGCTGGTGCCGTGGCATTGGGCGGGAGTCCGGCTCCTAGCTTGGCTGCTTGAGTCTACAGGGAACTTGTGCTCCCAATCAGAGATGCAGGAGGCTACTGAGGGATAAGCTGAGGAGGAGGTGGTGGAAGTGTGGTAAGCATCCTGAACTGCCCTAACATTGGCTCGATTTTGGTGGGAGGGAGTTTGGCTGACGTCCTGAAAAGTGAGGGGATGGTGCCAAGCATTGTGGATGTTAGAGGCTCAAGATGAACACAAATACAAAACAGGGTAATATAGACGCTGTGTACAGAAAGCATCGAAATCTCATACAATTCATGATTAAGATTTTCACAAATGATGATTAGCAGCATGCACAATTTAACATTAAATAAAGGTTCATAAGAGAGTGCACACTGAAGGAACAGGCAGTGTTACAGAGTAAATAACTTACATGAAGTGGTGATGGCGAGGCAGACCTCTTCTGGCCCGTTCCGTGATCTCTCTGCCTTGAGGGCCTCTCAGGTTTCTCTGGGCGCTCGGTGGGAAACCCATCGCTGCCACAGCCACTGCTCTCTGTAACAATGGCCTTGAGCTGTTTCAACTTTTCATCCTTCACCCACAACTTGTTCTGCATCTCCAGCTGCTTGGCGTTCACTCGCCTCTCCTGATTAGAAAACACCAGCAGGAAACAAGAACGGTGTCATCATCTAATCCAGTCTCATCATCTAATCCTCATACCTCACTGAAATGTAGAGGGATAGAATACACAATACACAAGCAAAAACCTCTCTGTTTTTCCATGCACAAGAAAGAGTAACCTTACAAAATCTTATAATATTTTACTTGTTTAAGTGTACTGTATGTCACTAGGCTACTAACAAATTAATGTAAATGGACTGGATATGGTTTTTATATAGTGCTTTTCTAGTCTTAACGACTACTTACATAGTACATAGTACAGGAACCATTCACACACATTCACACACTGTGGCCAAGACTGCCGTACAAGGTGCCACCTGCTCATCAGATAAACACTCACACACATTTACACTCAGATGGCGCAGCGTCAACTCAGGGTTCAGTGCCCAAGGACACTTCAACATGGGACTGCAGGGCCAGGGATCGAACCACCAACCTTCCAATTGGCAGGCGTCCGCTCTACCACTGAGCCACAGCCACAATGAAGAGGACAGCATGGCACAAACAGCTCCATTGATGCAAATCATTGACAAGTATGTGCTAGCCCTCAATATACAAACCCAAAAATAGTAGGTAGTACTGTAGATAAATCTACTTACACACTCCTTCTCCCACTTGAGTTTGGTGTCTGTGACCATGCCATGCATTTGCTGCTCCATGCGCCTCCTCTCTGATAGCTCTCTCTGTAGCCGTTGCTCCCGGGTCTCCAGCTCATGCTGAAGTGAGCGCTTGTCATGTTCATACATGTTTGTTGTCTTCTGCAGGATATCGACCTGAAGAGAAGGACCAGTAGTGCGAGAAAAAAAAAGTCAAAACAGTAACTTCAAGCTTCTCTTTAAAATAACAAGGGAATTCACATATCATTACTTGTATAGGCGTGTTTAGAATGTTGTAAACCAAATGTAGAAAAGAGTAGAATAAGATAGTTCTCTAAGTGAGGGAGACACCTTGTATTCCAGGGTTTGGGATTTTTTCTCTAATCGCTCTAGCTCGGTCCTCTGGTTGATGATGAATTTTTCTTTCTCGCTCAGTTTGCTTCGCTGATCATGGAGGAGCATCTCCTTTGCATTGAGTTGACTGTCAAACTGCTCAATCATAGACTTCAGTGTACTGGCTGTAGGAGAGAACACATTAATTTAAACATTTGGCTTGAACTGGTTTTTAAACTTTACAGTGTTTCCCACACAGACTCATTTGTGGCAGTGCGCCACAAAATCAACACCGGCCGCCACATATTGCGTTTCGTTATTCTTTTTTTTACGCAGTGTAGACTATTCGTTCAGCTGCATTTCCTTTCCCTGCTCTCAGTCTCTCTCTCTCTCACACACACACACACACACACACACACACACACACACACTAAGTTCTCTATGAACCAGACAATTATTTGTGGCGTAGAAAATGGGCTTGTACCAGTTTTGTTGAACTGCTCGGCCAACATCTGACGGACACGATGCCTCCTTTCCAGGACGTCAATCAGGCGGGGCAACGTCTGATCATCAGCTGGGTCCACCAGCTCACAACGAGGCATGGCTGGAATGCTTTCCATCAGCTGATTCAGCAGAGCTGGGTCATCTACTGTGTGAATAAGAACACGTCATGGAAAGGTTTGTGTGTAATTAGTGACATACAGTAAGTAAAACAGCAACAATTCTGAAATGCATATTCAACATGTAAGAATACAGCATGACATATGCACAATGAGCTAGTACTAGAGATTTACAGGCATTACTGGGACCTCCTTGCTCTTCCAGGCGACGTGACAGCTCATCCCTGAAGGCACGGTTTCTGTGCCTGCGTCCTGCAGCAAGGGCACAAATTGTCCGGTCAACTGGCCGTGCCACCTCCACCTCCTGGGTCATCTCTGCAAAGCGCATCACCAGCTGCAGCACATTCGATGGAAAACCATTACAAATACTCCCTAACTTCCTTAAAGCACCCAGCAGTGCTACAAATCAAATACTAATGTTTTGAAACTCAACTGTGAAATATGCATCTGTGATGACATTTGTATATTTGGGGGACCAGGGAGTATATATTTAAACTAGGGCTGTCAAAATAACGAGTTAATTTCGATTAATTAATCTGAGAAAAAATAATGCGTTCAAAAAAACCCCGCAGATTAATCCATTCCATATTGACGTTTGACCCGGAGCCGTTCTAGCCACCATTCGACTGTAAAATGAAGGAGGGAGACGAGAATGTGCTGCCTGGATCATTGATTGGAACATTTACTTGTAAAAATCTTCTTCCTGCCAACCCTGGCTACCGAAATCTGGTGCCACTGATATGTCTGCGCTCTTCTCTCTGATGCTCTGAAACAGACGATACAGGCAACACAAACACCGCTGCACGTGACGTTAGTTAACACTATACTCAACAGCAGCTAACGTTAGCCTACCGCTAGCTAGTAGCTGGATTAAACACGGTTAAAATGCTGACAGCTAACGCTAAACGGTGTAAGTTTGACTGTGTTTTACTTTAGAGGATTCCAACACATGTAACAATCTGCAACTGCCATTGTTGGAAAAACAACACAGACGGTGCATTCAATGAAACTGGTAAACTACAGCCTCGTGGTGCATTTGAAGTTATTGTAAATGTCCTTTTCCCATCTGGTGGTTGTTTTTGTCGTTCAACATCAATTTACTAGTGAAATAAGTTATTGTTATACATTATTATTAAATCATTTAATTTTGACCATATGGCCTAGCAATAAAGAAGCCGTTCTTTAATGTCACCGACTGTTGTTTAGTACCCTGTTTTTTTCTTTTCTTTTTTTACTTTCTTAAAAAGTATCGGTTCAGGCACCGTTAATTATGTATGCGATTAATTTTGATTAATTAATCACAGAGTATGTAATTAATTAGATTAAATTCTTTAATCGATTGACAGCCCTAATTTAAACATCCTGTCAAATTTTCATTGTGGTTTGATTGCAAACCAGCCAGCAGTTATGACTTAAGGCCCTGACACACCAACCAGACGGGCCGACCGTCGGCAGAAAAGCCAGTCGGACTGATCAGTCGGGTCCCCGAGGTCCAAAAAATGCCTCAGAACACACTGAGGCGACACCGACTTGAGCGTACGCTCTGCGCGTGCGCGAAACGTAATACGTCTCCATAGCAGCAGGCTCTGTATTGTTTCCATTAACAGTCTGATTATTTACCAGAAAATGAAGACCGGCAGCTGATTGGACGAACGCGTCACGTGGTTCTTTTTTCTCCGGAAATTCACAGCCAGACTGTCATGGCGGCTTGTTCAGAATACGATTTCATATTGTACTAAAATAGTTCACCGAAACGTGTTTCTGAAAATATTTTAAGCGAGAAATAGGCCATGCAGTTGCTGAATCTGTCTTCATTTCAGATTGACAAAGGTCAGTTTAAAAGATTTTCGTCAGATTTTGAGCGGCTCATCCGCTCCCCATTTCCGGGTGAGTCCCGACTGCCCTGTCCCCGACTGAACATGTCGGGTCGGCCCAAATGAAGGCCGACGGCTCCTCGGACGGCCGACGGCACGCGACACACGGAACAGACTCGAGTCACGGACCTCGCCAGACGGCCCGACGCCCGATTATCGGGCTGGTGTGTCTTCTCTCTTAGTAGTAGTTCAGAATCAAGATAAGAATGAACTGGATTTTCTTCTGGGAAAGCATGTGATATTAGATAAGATTTTACATTCAAGCCATTCTGCATCACAAATGCAATGCCTTACCATAGTTTCGTCATAATCATCAGCCTTCGGGTTGACACACACAATCATCCTGACTTTTCCTTCTCCATCAAAGTAGTTTTTAAACAGATGTGTAACTTTAGAGTCCCTGTATGGCACCATCTGGAATAAAATAAAAGGTTCTGTGAAGCTGTACCTACTAGAAAATTACCAATAATAACAAGAGAATCGTCATACACAATAATATACATGATAAAATACCAACCTTATTAGTTCCACACATCTGATTTTCACGTAGGACTTCCATACATGTGCGCAGTGTCATCAAGGACTGGTTAATATTACCTGTTAATGAGACAATACTACAGACGTTTGGTGCCTGAACAAACATAACTTAATACACTGAAAATCTGCCAGATACACAGAAAAAAAACCTATGGTTGATGTTTAGCAGAAGCCCACAGTAAGGAATGAACGGACCTGCTTCACGGAGACGGCTTCCCTCTGCTCTGGTTCTGCTGGTGCGTTCACTGCCTGCCAGGTCAACCAGACACAGCTGGCTCACATTCACCTGGTTTTTGTCCTGCAATTTAATAACACACTGTTAGCGTCACCAAACATCGGATGGAATCCTTTGTGATGTGTACACAGCCTGATTAGCTTCAATTGAATACCAGAAAGGATTCACTGGCAGTCTTTGAATAAACATCAATTTAATCATAAAAACAAAATGTACAAAAAATGAAAAAAAAAAAATTCAATATGTAACTTTGGAGCTGCGTGTTACCTGTAGAATGTGGTCCCCATCAGCATCAAGTGGTGCCTGGGCAAGCTTTACTGTGAATACACTGTGTGAGCGACTGGATTCACGGTTAAGTTGTGTGTTGGCTATCCTCCTTTTCTTTTGCCCTGGAGACACAGCAAGGCATCATTAACAACTGTAACAATATAAGTCAAATCTATTCTTTATAAAGTCAACAGATTTATTGCTTTGTCCTTTTTTTTACTGATGATATGATTGGTAAACTCAATAGGTATGCTAATAATGGCCACTGGAAGCTATAGCTCAAAAATCTGCACAAACATTGTAACAAAGAAAACTCCTGGCTGCCTCCTAAACAGACGTTTAGTTAAAATCTTTGGTTACACTTTACTTGAAGGTATCTACATAAGAGTGACATGACACTGTCATGAACGTGTCATAAACATTATAAACAAGTCATAACACGTTTATGACATAACGCTTCTGTCCTTAAGTGTCATTCGGTTTTTGTCATGACAAGTTAGGGCTAGAGTTAGGGTTCATGTGTCATGACAGTGTCATGTCCCTCTTATGTAGATACCTTCAAGTGTTACCAACTTTTTAATAATTATCCTGTTAAAGTTTTTTAATGGTTTCCATCACGAGAAGATACAAAAAGTTAAGAATAAAAGCATGCCAACCGTACCAAACTTTGTAATTCAAATTGGACGGCATGTAGGGGAATCCGCATAACATAATACATAAAATATAATACAATGCAAGTATGCAAGAAGAAAGTTATTATTAACACTCACCCTTCCAAAAAACCCCAAAAGCCTCCTCTGTAGATTTGACCTCAACTTCTGTGCAGCCAGCCACATACATATTATGATTCTGATCTTCCCGGAGAATCTTAGATTGGGGCGGTCTGAAACAAGTTAATGAAAAGAATCAACATAACGTAACACACTTACGTGTCGCTTTAGTAAGACAAGCAGCAAAAGCTAAAAAGACAAATGCTTGATGTTAGTGTCAACGTTAAAATAAAATACAATCTAGGAAGACACATACAGGGATAAAGACTACGGGTGTAACGATACACATATTCGTATCGAAACTTTCGGTACGAGGCTTTCGATTAGGTACGCATTACAAATATTAAATTGCGAGAAATATAATGTTCTCAGTGCCGCTGCACTCAACAAGGCAGCCCAAACGACTTAACAGGCAACGTGCTGTCTGCTCCTCCCACTCCCGAAGAAAAACACTCTACTCCAGTCAAGCATGCTACACTGAACTAGCTCATTGCAATATGGCTAGTAACGTTAATGCGACTATTACCAGAGCAGAATTAGAAGATCCTCCAATAACCAACAATTCTGGCGTTTGGAGCCACTTTGGTTCCCCTGTAAGTTATGAGGGTGATGGCACGAGAGTGGTGGATAAAAAAACAACGGTATGTTGCATCTGCTACACAAGAATAGGCTACACCAGTGGGAATACTACAAACATGTCAACTCATTTACGCCGACATCACCTCAGTGTGTCAATAACTGGAACTAGATGAAAACGAGGAGCAACACACACGCTACAAACTATCCTCGCAGCATTTAAGCAGCAATTTCCAACTGATTCAAACCGTGCAAAAGATATCAATGCGGCGATTGGTACATTTATAGCTGCGATTATGTGACGAGACCCTACTCTGTAGTGGAAAACGCAGGTTTTACGATCATGGTTAAAGTAATTGAGCCCCGTTACACTATTCCTTCACAAGCCCATTTCTGCCAGACCGTAATTCCTGCTTTGTACAAAAAACCAAAAGCCCAAATAGAGAACCAATTGTCCGAAACACGGCTGGACGTCAAGGGCTACACAAAGCTACCTGACTGTAACATGTATATTAGGAGCTGTTTTAATTTTATATGCTGCTAAGAAGACACCCCAGAAGATGGGTCAAGTATAGCTCTGTCATTGTTCAAAGTAAAACAGATCATACTTTATGAGGTTAGTTTTAATAAATAAAAAAATTGTAAAAATCAAGTAAATTTCTCTGGCATGTCTTTCTTTTTGCTGTATCGAAAACGTACCAAAACGTGACACCACTGTCTCGTATTCAACCGAACTGTGAATTTTGTTACAACCCTAGTAAAGACACATGCAAACTGGGTTTTCACACAGGCTTCAGCCATTCAGGGACGTTATGTTTCAGGGAGCCAATCCTTGAAGACAACAACCACCAAAATGATACAAAGCAAGAAAGTTACACCTATGCTTTTTACAGGACTTTGGATTAATGGTATGTATGCAGACAAGTGGTTGCACAACTACTAAAAAAAAACATTTGTAGATCACATTAGTAGCGAGCTATTGTGTGGGTTCAGTTGGTATATTTGTAGAGCCATCTCATACATGAAAAGTACCACAAATAACCTGAATACAAATAAGTGTTGTACAGACAACCCTTCAACATGACATTAGGTTTCAAAAAAGCATGGACTGATTTGAAATCCTGTCTCCTACTTGGGTCTGATTGGGTCAAAAGGAGCATCTTCGAGGAGATCATAGATGTAGTTGTTGTAGACCTCGATGTAGGACACAAAAACGCTGTAACAGCAGTCTTCATCCACATTCTCAGATTTACACGCCTCCTCTGAGCTGATCATATCTGCGCACTCTGGGTCAGCCTTCAGTCTAAAAACACAAACCGCAAGAAAAGCAACGCGATTAACAGCAGTCAACATGTACTTTAAATTAGGTTCTCTCCAACTTTATTAGTACTTGTGAACACCATAAATCGTATAGAAAGTAAAAAGTGAAATATAGCTACCTGGAGGATGGCGTTCTGGGCACTGACTGCTGACTGTCTCGCTTCTGTCTCTCCAGGAGAGCATCAACTTGACCCTGGATCTCCATCCCATTTTTGTCATCGGGTTTGAACACCTGAAAAACAAATAAAAAGATACAAAAGGTCTAGTTAATATCCCACCATTCATCCAAACATGTAATCCTTTTTTTTTTTTTTAGAGACAAACTACACAACACATTAATGAATGAAAGACTTACAAATCTTTTGGCCTGAACAGGGTCGATGCTGTTGAAGAGCATGTCTAGACAGCGGGGGAGGAGTCCACCTTCCCCAGGAGAGCCGGTCATGGTGAAGGTCTTACCACTTCCAGTAACACCATATGTAAACAGCAGACCTATGAACATGGGATATTACAAATAAATAACCACTTTTCACACAGAGGATTAGGGCAGATGTTGTTGATACAGTATATTAAGGCTGTTTTATGCTTCTGCGTCGAATCGACAGCGTACCCCCACAGACTCCTCTGCGTCAACGCAAACCCCTCTCCGAGCCCTCCGCCAAAAAATGTGTAACTTCGCATCGAGGCTACGCAGACCGCAAGGACTGTGATTGGTCAACTCGTCCTGTGTGTTGATAGTTGGTGTTTCAAGCAGCATATTGTGGGGAGTAGCAACATGCTAGTTCACTGACATAAGCTTTGCAAATAAACTCATATATTTGGTTACAATGACGGGGTTATCCGTTTGTAAAGTGTCTATATGTCAGTAACGTTTTGAAATTAGCACTTCGCCAGCAAGCAGTACTTTGTGGGCAGTTGTGCAAAAGTTTGCTTGCTAACATAAACTGGCTGGCAGACACCTCGCAAATAACCTCAGACTTATCATCCCCTAGCGTTATGGCGGTGAAATGCACCGCGATGCAAAGCAACCCCGACGCAGAACTCCGAAAGGGTCACGGCGCCGTAGCTACGGCGTGGAGTTGACGCAGAAGCATAAAACAGCCTTTATGTTGATCAGAAAAAAACGTATGTGCGTGATTACATGTTGTGTCTGAGCAACGGTCCAAATCCCAATCAGACTTCAATAATTAAGCAATTATCAAATTTGTTTGTTTTCAAACTAATTTTCTGTTGACCTAATCCTTTTCAGCACTGGAGGATACATAGTCAATTGATGGGATTCTGCACAGCGGACATAATACGTTTCATGCTTCAAATAACCTTTAATTCACTTACCATTTTTACAATGAATAAGGTCCTCGATCAGAGGCTTGGCAACATCCTCAAACAGCTCCATTTGAGTAGTATTAATACCAAATACTTTTTTAAAGGAGTACTGTGTCTAAAGGATAAACAAAGAATAACATACAGTACATGTGAATGGCATTTAACAGCAAATGGGGTAACAAGAGCAATTATTTTACCATCATGTATTAAACCTGTTAGTATCAAAGAAAGTCTCAGGTCTCTACTGAATACAATTATGACCTAACCACTAGGTAGGGATTTGTTCAGTATTGTATCATTGTACAGTATCTTTGCTTTGCAACAATAAAAACATCCAACCAAATCACAGACTTAATAAAACCATCAGGGTCGTTTGACAAGACAAACTAAGTACTGAGAGCTGTGCAATATATCGATATCGTGATATGAGACTAGATATCGTCTTAGATTTTGGATATCGTAATATGGCATAAGTGTTGTCTTTTCCTGGTTTTATAGGCTGCATTACAGTAAAGTTATGTCATTTTCTGAACTTACCAGACTGTTGTAATTGTTCTATTATTTGCCTTCACCCACTTAGTCATTATATCACCATTACTGATGAGTATTTATCAAAAATCTCATTGTGTAAATATTTTGTGAAAGCACCAATAGTCAACACTACAATATCGTTGCGGTATTTGGTCAAAAATATCGGGATATTTGATTTTCTCCACATCGCCCAGCCCTACTGAGAGCAGACATTTGTTGAGGTTAGGGCTGAACGATTAATCGTTTTCAAATCAAAATCGGGATTTGAAAGAACGCGATTAGCTAATCATGAAGACCGCGATTAATTGAATGCAAATATTTAGTTGAATGTTTGGTGTAACATTTGGTTTAACATTTTTTTATTCCTCTTTTTATTATTATATTTATTGTTTGTTCACAAGATAAATGCTGGAATAATGTTACATATCACAGATTGTTTTACAGAAATGTCCGATTTTTAGTGGATTTTTCATTTACTTTTTTTCTTGATCGTAGAAGGTGCAATATGTAGCAAAAAAATAATAATTGCAAATTGAATCGTAATCGCAATACCTGGCAGGAAAAACGCAATTCGATTCCCCAAAATCATTCAGCCCTAGTTGAGGTCAACTGAAATATACGACCGGTGGCGTCAGATATTTTTTTCTGTTTACCTGCTTGTTTAGAAAATAGCTCTTGAGTGAGATATCAGGAGGGAACAAGAACAGGTGTAGATTGTCAATTTGCTTTACATGCTCAGATGACTTGCCAAGCAGAGAGGGCTGCAACACACTTACCTCTTTGTATTCCCCATTGCGGTTGGCTTTAAGGCCATCAGGAGCATGTAGCTGAATAGTGGAGCTGCTGATCATCTCCACACAACATTCCTCATCTTCTGCTCCAAGTGGACGTATACGGCAATATACCTATAAAGATGAGGTCTACTTTGATGAAGCCATCACAACTGGAAGAACTACATTCAGACAAACCTAAATTGAACAAAATATCTTGAAGACTCCATGAGCCTATGATGCCAGTCACCAATTCCATGTTTCCATCATTAACTCCACAAATGTCTACTTCTACTGTTTCAGTTTCGGGAACAACAAAGTAAACAGTGGTCACTTACTCCAACAGGATCTTTCTCTATGTTGGATGCCTTTTTTGGGCCTGGCCTCCGAGGAGTCTTCCCTTTGCTGTAAGTGATAAAGAAATACAGAATCAATGTCAAACACACAAAAATGTATGCTACATGAATAAGACACATGACTAATTAATAATCCAGGTAATTCACCTCAGTAATTTACACTATGTGAACACCTGAACCTTACCTAGCTCACAATTTGAGGTACATTCCATCCCCAAACTCTTTCACACCAAAAGTGTCCCCATACTTTTGGCCATATAGTGTAATATTATGTGGTATACTCTGTCGCTTAACCTTACGTTATTATCTGTTACGCTAACTAACGTTATTTAAGGTGTATATCAGGTGTCACTTGCTAACGACAATTCACAGGTGACGGGTCAACAAAAATATGAACTTCACGTTATGACATTTGCCCCTTTAACATGAAGCTAACCAAAGTTGGATTAAGTTTGTATAGAAATAGAACACACATTGGTGACAGATTAATGTACTGTCAGTTGAAAAGTGAATGCAGAGCTCACACACCGATCAGTTGCCAACAGTCAAGCAGCGTTAGCTGACCAGACAGCAGCGAGCTATGCTAACAACACGAAGCTAACACTCTTTTTTGCAATAACTTTACAACTGCAAGCAGGTTACGTTATTTACTTGGATCGCTTTGCCAACACAATGCATAGTTGTAGATTGTTAGTCGTTTATCGAGCTTAATATAAAAGATAGATTGTAATACTCACTTTGGTCTCTGCATTGTTTGTGTTGTTAATCTCCTCTCCACTGAACACAGAGCGCCTCCTCTTCTCGATTTGAAAAATTCCCTCTGTGAAACGTTTTTCCGCGTGGTTAATATTTCAACCAATCACAGTGCAGATACGGTGGTCCGCAGCGGAAGTCCTACCCTATATACAGTCTATGGTCCTACCTCCAGCACCTAGCCCTGTAGAAAACGTTGACAATTTGCGTTTCCTATGATGGCAAAGGCATGACCAATGAGTATAATAATAATACCGGTAAGTATTATTATAACCTATTTGGATCATGGATCTATAATAAGAACGAGCATGATCCGCCCTACTCTGCCTCTGATGGCTAGTTCTCGTTGCCTTCGTTGGATGGATTGGTACATGAGGAGTGAGATTGGTAAGGGTAGGCTAAGAATACCATGGTAAACCAAATAGGTTATAATAATATAATATAATATAATATAATAATTATTATATAATCTCTTTGACAGCCCTGCGTTTTTTGTTATATCTAGGATATATCATGTAGAGCATGTTTTGGAAAGGTTTAAACTGAATATTTACTATGTTTGTGATTTACAGGCTGAGTAGTAGCCTAGTACGGAAGCGTATTGCATTCACCATAGAAAAGGCTTTTCTCAATATTACGAGATAAGGATCTCGTAATTACGAGATAAGGTGTCTAATTTTTTTTTTCTATGGTTAATGCAATACGCTTCCGTAGTACGAGTCCTCATAATTGTGTCTGAACAAAAAACAGAAAGTTTTATTTGCATGTAGAAGTTAATTCCTGACTTTTGACAAAATAACTCAAGGTCCACTAATTTAGCCTAGTACTAAAATACATTAGCATTACATTACAAGTAGTGGGTACTTGTAATGTAATGCTAGGAAGCTACTCAAATATTATTTAATTTTATCCATAAAAACATTTAGGAAAATTGGCATTACATAGTGTGTGATATTTTATTTCCAAAACACATAAAATGGACAGAATTGTTTATGTATTCATTATTGGTTTTTTTGGTTTTTTTTAGCTAATTCTACATAGAAATAAACCCCACCATTAGTCACTTCCTTAATAATAAATATTCACGAATATTTGTGGGCAGGTTTGGTTAAGTTTATTTGAAAAATCATAATAAATAACAATGTACATAAATACTTTCAGTTTTGTATCAAAAGAACAATGTGACATGTCTCACAGGTCACAGGGACAGAAACAGCAATCATATGAGGGAAATAAACAAACCTGAAAACATTTACTCTGTATTCATGCATTAACAGTAACTAAACTTTGAATTTTTTAAGTTTTAAGCTACTTTGCAGGCATTTCAAACTCAAGAGCAAAACATTTTCTTTCTCTTGTCATAACTTCCCTTGTCTTTTTTGTCTCTTTTGTACATAACAGTACAATCCAATAGGCTGTGTATAAGCACTATAAATATGAAAAGGTCCAGTCAGTGTCTAAATGCAGCACTACAATTAGAAATTGACAGTGAAACTAGCATTTAGAATTTTAAATATTTTTGTTCCCTGCAGCTGACAGTGTCTTCTTAACCCACATGTGGAAATCAGAGAATAGAGCAAAAAAATATTTTATACATATTTACAGCACTGCACTCATAATGTAGCTAACATGCTACATTTGTAGCTTTTTGTAGGAAACAGTTTCCTCAGAAACATTTAGATTCATTACATATTATGGCAACCATTTTGTTATATTTCCATTGTATGCTTGTGCAACTAATACCCTTGTTTTCAGTTTACCTAATAGAAGTAATCCCATTGTTGACTGAATGCCGTATCCCATCATTGGTTTAATGCCGACTGAAAGTTATGATTATGTCAGTTCCTCATAGCTGTGTTCTTCAAAATCACCCATATTGCACTCTTTTCACATGTCCATACTGTATGTCTCGTAACCAGCCGGAATCTCTCAGCCGTGACTTGAAGCCGAAGGTTTAGTAACAGGGGCAGACCTTGGCTGAGGCTTTCCTTGGACCTTTATCATGTTTCTTTTCTTGATGGACTGGAGCAGAGAGGAGAGGTAGACTGTAGAGGATGATGATAGTCAAATTTACCACCACACAAAGCAGCGCTGCACCCACTGAGTTGGCAAAGCTAATGGGTATGGAGTGTTCAAGGAGCCAGGGGCGCCGGGTTACCATGTCCTGTTCCATGGCCTTCATCTGGAAGTGGGTAGCTAGGATGCCGCACACATGGAAGAGTTGATGGCTGTGACCTGCAGAGGGAGCAGTCGAGTCGTGTTTGAGCCAAGGCAGCACAGTGACATGTCACAGTAGAAACAGTAGTTGTACATTTCAAAGCCCTCACCACTGAGCAAATGAGTCACTTGAGTCCCAATGGATTTCAACAGAATGAACAAATGTGGAGGTGGTTATGCATTAGCTTTACTTTACAATGTTTAACACAATGATAATACATTTAAAGTATGTGTTTATGTGAATCATGTGTTTCACAAAGTTTGACAATGTATTTAAGTTGTTTAAAGGGAGCTGTAAAAAAGCTGACTTTTAGATCAGTAAATTGCATATGAATGCATCATTATGGCATAACTTTTCACTCAATCCACTTTTTAAATTGGTTTCATACTTTAAAAAAGAGAGAATTAGTTTAAAAGTTTAAAACATGTTTTATATAAGCACAATTTTTTTAGTAATCTTTGACTTTTCCCAAATGTTTCCTTGCATATAATGAGTAGTAGCCTGTGATACATGCATATTACTGTAGTCTCTTAGATCTCTTCTGAATCTTGGGCTTTGCTCTGCTCCCACATTACACACTTCATGTTGTTCATTAATTGACCATTGGTTTGTTACATTTAAGTACTTTGTTGTCTTTAAACTCATTTGAGACAAGCTTGTGAGAAAGGGATATGTAAGGAAATGAAACTGCTTAGCGTAGCTGCCGGGTGATTTGCAACATGAAACTGTGGTTCTAGTCTCAGGGTGAATTATTTACTGTTCCACTGTAACAGGACCAGATTCATATAATATATCATATTTGGCGTGTGCCAAATGCTTAACTACTGCTAATAACCATAGACTGTTAATATTTACAGTCTATGCTAATAACCCTCGTCATGGACATTAACAAAAAGCAATATATGAAAGTGTAAGCATGGAGCACCAGAGCCCTAAAAAATTTATGACTTTCTATTTTAGTTCCTTGCTGTTTACCAGAAAATTCACTAGACCTAACTACACTGGGGCACAAGCCCCCCTAGGGGGGTCCATGGGCATGCTTCCCTGTAAGAACATTTTGTCTATTTTAACAATTAAATGCATCAATCTGGTGCACTTTGAAAAGAAATTCAGAGGTTAGACTTGATTATTCTTAACTATGGATGAAAATATTTGTGCTGTAGCCTGAACTATTTTGCACTTCAGAATTATAACCATGCACACACAGGTGGAATAGTTTTTTCTTCATATTTTTGTATATATATATATATATATATATATACACACACATACATACACACACAGTGGGGCTCGAAAGTTTGGGCACCCAAGGTAAAAAAATTGTATTAATGTGCATAAAGAAGTCAAGGAAAGATGGCAAAATCTCCAAAAGGCATCAAATGACAGATTAGACATTCTTATAATATGTCAAAAAAAGTCAGATTTTATTTCCATCATTTACACTTTCAAAATAACAGAAAACAAAAAAATGGCGTCTGCAAAAGTTTGGGCACCCTGCAGAGTTAATACCTTGTACTGCCCCCTTTGGAAAGTATCACAGCTTGTAAACGCTTTTTGTAGCAAGCCAAGAGTCTTTCAATTCTTGTTTGAGGTATCTTCGCCCATTCTTCCTTACAAAAGTCTTCCAGTTCTTTGAGATTTCTGGGCTGTCTGTCGCGCACTGCTCTTTTAAGGTCTATCCATAGATTTTCAATTATGTTGAGGTCAGGAGATTGTGAAGGCCATGGCAATCCTCTCTTTAACTTCAGCTTTTTCACAGATGGCATCAAGTTAGCATCCAAAATTTGCTGAAATTTTATTGAATCCATTTTTCCTTTTACTTGTGAAATGTTCCCTGTGCCACTGGTTGCAATACAACCCCAAAGCATGATTGATCCACCCCCATGCTTAACAGTTGGACAGAGGTTCTTTTCATTAAATTCTGTGCCCTTTCTTCTCCAAACGTACCTTTCCTCATTCCGGCCACAAAGTTCTATTTT
Organism: Sander lucioperca; assembly: GCF_008315115.2. Lineage (NCBI taxonomy): Eukaryota > Metazoa > Chordata > Actinopteri > Perciformes > Percidae > Sander > Sander lucioperca. The sequence goes on along the minus strand of NC_050175.1, from coordinate 42,521,695 downwards.
AACCTCATCGGTCCACAGAACTTGTTTCCACAATGCATCAGGCTTGTCTATATGTTCATTTGCAAACTTCAAACGCAGATTTTTGTGGTGAGGACGTAGAAGAGGTTTTCTTCTGATGACTCTTCCATGAAGACCATATTTGTACAAGTATCTCTTTATAGTGGAATGGTGTACCACAACTCCAGCGTCTGCCAGATCTTTCTGGATGGATCGTGCAGTCAAACGTGGGTTTTGACTTGCTTTTCTCACAATCCTGCGAGCTGTTCTGTCTGATATTTTTCTTGGTCTTCCAGATCTTGCTTTAACTTTCACTGTTCCTGATGACTGCCATTTCTTAATTACATTCCAAACAGAGGATATTGGCATCTGAAAATGCTTTGCTATCTTCTTATAGCCTTCTCCTGCTTTGTGAGCGTCAACTATTTTCAGTTTCAGTTTTCTAAACAACTGCTTAGAAGAACCCATGGTGCTGATTGTTGGGGCAAGGTCAGATGAGTCTGGGCATTTAAAACCTTTGAGATTGACATCACCTGGTCTTTCCAGACGATGATTGAGAACAATCCATGACACTGTCAGGTCTCAGCTTTCCAAAGGGGGCGGTGCATGCTATAAACTCTGCAGGGTGCCCAAACTTTTGCAGATGCCATTTTTTTGTTTCTGTTATTTTGAAAGTGTAAATGATGGAAATAAAATCTAACTTTTTTGACATATTATAAGAATGTCTAATCTGTCATTTGATGCCTTTTGGAGATTTTTCCATCTTTTCTTGGCTTCTTTATGCACATTAATACAAATTTTTACCTGGGGTGCCCAAACTTTCGATTTCGATTGTCTGGAATCTGGCAATATAATAACCATTATGGTGGGTCTCTGTCAGAGGAAGAGCAGGAGTGCAGTTATGAAGAAGATGGTAATTTCATGGTGCAGATTAACACTTTTGCATACACTATATTTGTGTTACATTCTCATTAGGGGCTGAGCCCCCCTAAAGGTCTGCTCCTAGAATCGCCACTGTGGCTACTTCACAAGTACTCCACCTCAGAGGGAAATGTTGCAATGTTTACTGTACTACATTTATCTGACAGCTTTTGCTTTATTGCTTCACGCTGGACTTGTTTCTGCAACAGCTCATTGAGTATCAGATGCAATTAAAACTATTGAGGAAATATTTTCCTTTGACATTGGTCCAGTGTCATATGAGATTGCTGGCAACGGTGAAACAAGCTACAATGTAAGTTAATAGGACGTCAATTGTCCAGCTTGTATTTACGTTCATAAAAGTGCTCAGACTCAGATTAATATTCAAAGTGTCTGACAACATTATGGAAAGGATTTCTAAAGGAGGTCGATCTTTCTGTTAAAGAGTAAGATGTTGTAGTGAGCAGGGGAAAGAGGACCCAAACGCAGAGAGAGGCAGGCAGAGGGTAGAACACGAGGATTTATTTCAACAAAAAACGGGAGTACAGCTACTGGAAAACACCAGGGAAAAATGCAAAAAAAAACGCTGAAACAAACTGACTGAATACCAACAAGAAGTACGAGGAACACAAACTCACGGCACGAGGACACAAACTGACCGGGCGAAGACACAAAACACTCTGACAAAGGACAAGGGGAAACACAGAGGCTAAATACACTAGGAAACAAGCAAACCAGGAACAGGTGAGACAACAGGTGAGACACATCAGGGCGGGGCAGGACAATCAACAAAGGTGGGAAAACACAAGAAGTAAACTGGACAAGACAAGACAGAAAACCAGACTATCAAAATAAAACAGGAAACAGGAAAAGCAGACAGAAAACATGACATCAACTAAACAGAAACTTGACACAACACTAAACAAGGGAGGACAGGGAACACAGGAATAACAAAACATACACACTTCAGAATAAACACAAAAACAGGAAATCTACAAAACAGGGGCATAAGTATACAGAATAAAATATACAACAACAGAACATACACAAATGAACAATACAGACAACAGAAATGAACCAACGTCCGCGAATTTCATTTTAGCATCGTAAAATGGGCATTCTAGAACATCTCTGAGCTCTGAGGCTTGCTCTGGCTGTCTTGAGCCTGTGCGTGTAGGGTGCACAACTATTTCGTTCCAATTTCGGGTCTATCAGTCACAGTGAAAACCGGGGACATTTCCGGGGACAGCTCCATCCGGGGACAGGTCGCCAAAACCGGGAACTGTCCCCAGAAACTGGGGACGTCTGGTCACCCTAACCTAACTATATTTTGCAACACCTCGCTACGACGAGAGGATGGCCAGCAAGTTGCTGTGCTAACCGCGCTAGCAGCCATGTTAGCAGACCACAAGGCCGCGCTTATGACTGAGTTCAAATTGGAATTGAAACACTGCGTTCTCCAAACTCAAGGCGAGGCTAGATAGTTTCCAGACTACCTTATTGGATCACCAACAGCATCTCTCCTCACTGGAGACATTTGCCAACTCCACGAGTCAAGACATGAAAACCACGGAGGCCGAGCTAGCTGCGGTGTCTGAAGCTAACGCTAGGCTTCAAGCTAAACTCATCGATTTGGAAAACCGATCTCGAAGAAATAACATAAGGATAGTCGGCCTCCCTGAGAACATTGAAAGTGCTCACCCGACGGCTTTTTTCTCTCAACTCCTGGTTGAGGTTCTCGGCTAACAAATGCTGAACTCAGCCCCGGAGCTCAAACGGGCGCACCGCTCTCTCGCTCCAAGACTGGGCCCTGGCAGCAAGCCCCATCCTGTTGCGATGCGCTTCCTCAGATTTCAAGTCCGGGAGTTGGTTGTGAGTGAGGCTTGCAGGCTTCGGGGCAAGCTGAACTACAAGGGATCCCCGATTCACATATTTGAGGACTACTCCCCTGAGGTGGTTGAACAACGCTCCGAATACCGTGCTCTGATGAGGGAGCTCTATAAACTGGTCTTTAGGCCGGCTCTCCACTATCCCGCTAAGCTCTACATCAGGCTCGGAGAGGGACTGCGGCGCCACCTCTCTTCCCCTAAGGATGCCCAGGACTTCATCTCTTCTCAGCGCTGATGCAGCCAGGGACCCACGGAGGATTGAATTCACCTGGCGACGTAGCAGCTAAGCTAAAGCTGCGCGAAGTGCTGGTTGCTACCAGCCTCATTCCCTCACAATGGACTATTATAACTTAACGGCTCCCGGCTGCGGGCCACTGTTAGCACCCAGCCTGCTATGGCAGGCTAACCCCCCACCTCGCTGTGTGCTGAACTGGTAAGAAAGGATTCATAGCTATAAGCAGCTAATACTGCCTCATATTTTTCCTTGCTAATGTTACCTCTAGCCGTTCTTATGGCTATCTGTGCATTATGTGTTTGAATTTCTGTCATTAATAAATATTTCATTTTCTTTTTTGTAATGGTAAAAAGAGCAAGAGAGACAGAGAAATCCCCACAGACTCCCTGCAATGTTGCTAACTGGCATGTCATTGAACACAATGTTGCTCACCTTCTTCACTGGGACAGGGAGGGGCACAGTTAGGGGGAGATTGGGGTGCTGCTGACTCATCTGTTGTTAAATCTGCTAAAAAGGGGAAGGGACAATGATTTAACATGAATATCTTGCTAAACGTTTCCCTGCACTGATTAAATGGTGATTAAATGTAAGCTAACACTAGTCTGTAGCTAGCTAGCTTATTTCACTATGGACATTAAGCCAACAGGTTAATACCACTCACAGACTATATATCTCTCTCTCTCTCTGTGTGTGTGTGTGTGTGTGTGTGTGTGTGTGTGTGTGTGTGTGTGTGTGTGTGTGTGTGTGTGTGTGTGTTTCTACCAATATTCTTGGTCCAGTGTTTGTGGTCCAGCACCTTCCAGCAATACAGTCTCTGCCCACGTTTGGAATGTGGTGGGGTTGTTTCTGAAACAGATTAATTTGAAGCTGTTATTATAATTATTTATGGAATGCACGTACTAATTGCACCATATTTATCGTGCAAGGAATGCACATAAATACTGACACAGTATGTGTCACAAATTTTGTGTACTTGTGACATATATGCATGACATTACTGAGCAAGTAATTGTATGTTTTTAGCACCGACAACTATAATGCAATGTAACGTGCTTGCAAAATATAGTGCACACAGCTGCTCTGTGCGTTTTATGTTTGACCACACATGCTAGCCATACAGAATGAAAATGTCAACATGTCAAAACCGCAGTGATGGACGACACCACACAGGCCTGACTCCGCTCCTTAGAATCACACACACACAGAACCTGTTGCAAAGTGCTTCTATCTCTCTGTGTGTGTGTGTGTGTGTGTGTGTGTGTGTGTGTGTGTGTGTGTGTGTGTGCCAAAACAGTTTAAAAGTGTGGCTACAGAAACCCACAGACCCAGAAGACAGCAGAGGGCCACCTGATCGCTTAATCTTCTCTGCAGAAAAGGTAGGTTTATTTTGCTAAATGTAACCTTAATTGTCATTGTGAAACTTATAACTTTCCCTCAGTGTTGGTCATGTTTTCCACATGTTCCTTGTCACTTTTGAAGCTTTTTGACCGATTACAAACCTGTTGACGCTGAGAGGCACATTTGAAGGATTGCAAATCAATTGTTTTGACTCGCAGAACCAGTGTTGACTGTAGAGACAGAAAACAGAATGATAAGAGTGTTAACAGGGATAGAATGTGTACAACCACATTTACACATTGGTTATTTAATTTAATTATTGTGTTAGTTGGCGGACGGATGTAAATGCTAAAAACAGTAGTTTGTATATGATTAAAGTGGTGATAATGGTGACACTTGAATTATAATAGGTGTTTTTGGTTTGACCACAATGTCTAGCATAAATGGTCAAATATTAGCTGGGTGTATCTATCCAATTATTATAGCAATCTGTACCAGCGTTAAAGCATTTAGTTTTACATTGTAACACATTAAATGGACAATTCTGTCGCAAATTAACCTACATTACAGCATTTACACAGGCTGCCTATTGCTACATATTGCATTATAACTTTTCATGTTTTGTTTTTGTCTGGCTCTTGACTACATCTCAGCAATGTTATTCATTATACTGTGTTATTACCAACTTCGGTAAAGTTAGACAGAAATTGGCAGATTCGCAAGATTCGCGGGTTTGCGGTTCAATAAATCTTAGATGAAACGTGTTACTTACACAATAGGCAGCTCTATCTAACCGTAGTAAGGTAGACAACAAGCTACAACCTGGTTTTTATCTGAAAGAACCGTCCACATATGTGGATAAATACAACGCGTTCCTGTGAGCGTTCTGCTTTCAGCCGAGCGTCTAGGGACCGTCTACAAAGTGCAAAACCGAAAGTGGATACAAAGATAAAATTCAACAGCTTCACTGTTATTAAGCCTAGCTCTTCCAAAATCACTCCACACATCTAGGGCCTCCCTCTGAACATACTACACCCACTATTTTTTGAAAATCTGGCTCAGCCTATTTTTAATGAATTTTTATTGGGGAGAAATTCAATGGCTTCACTGTTATTGAGCCTAGTGCTTCCAAATTTACTCCACACATCTAGGGCCTCCCTCTGAACATACTACACTCGTTAATTTTTGAAAATCTGGCTCAGCCTATTTTTTATGAATTTGTATTGTGAAAAAATGCAATACCGTCAATGTTATTGAATCTAGCTCTTCCAAAATCACTCCACACATCTAGGACCTCCCTCTGAACATACTACACCTGCTAAGTTTTGAAAATCTGGTTCAGCCTATTTTTAATGAATTTGTATTGTGAAAAAATGCAATACCGTCAATGTTATTGAGTCTAACTCTTCCAAAATCACTCCACACATCTAGGGCCTCCCTCTGAACATACTACACCCACTAAGTTTTGAAAATCTGGCTCAGCCTATTTATAATATATTTTTATTGGAAAGAAATTCAATACCGTCAATGCTATTGACTCTTGCTCTTCCAAAATCACTCCACCCATGTAGTGTGTCCCTCTGAACATACTACACCCACCACTTTTTGAGAATCTGGCTCAGCCTATTTTTAATGAATTTTTATTGGGAAAAAATTCAATACCGTCAATGTTATTGAGTCTAGTGCTTCCAAATTTACTCCACACATCTAGGGCCTCCCTCTGAACATACTACACTGCTAATTTTTGAGAATCTGGCTCAGCCTATTTTTAATGAATTTGTATTGGGAAAAAATTCAATACCGTCAATGTTATTGAGTCTAGTGCTTCCAAATTTACTCCATACATCTAGGGCCTCCCTCTGAACATACTACACCTGCTAATTTTTGAAAAGCTTGCTCAGCCTATTTCTTAGGAATTTTTATTGGGTTGATAATTCATTACCGTCATTGTTATTGAGCCAAGTGCTTCCAAATTTACTCCACACATCTAGGGCCTCCCTCTGAACATACTACACCCGCTATTCTTTGAAAATCTGGCTCATCTTATTTATAATATATTTTAATTGGGTAAAAAATTCAATGACTTCACTGTTATTGAGCCTAGCGTTTCCAAATTTACTCCACACATCTAGGGTCTCCCTATCAACATACTACACTTGCTAATTTTTGAATAGCTGGCCCAGGCTATTTATAATATATTTTTATTGGAAAAAAATGCAATAGCTTCACTGTTATTGATTCTAGTGCTTCCCAAATCACTCCACACATACAAAGCCCCCTGCTGGTTGTACTACAGCACTTACTTTTTAAAAATAGGCATATATGCATCATTTTGGGGAATATTCTTTGCCAAAAACATTTAATATATGTCATATAAACAAAGAGTCATGTCTCCAAAACTTCTACACACATACAACCCCCCCTGCTGGTTGTACTACAACATGTAGTTTTCAAAAATAATCATATGCATAATTTTAAGGATTGCTAAAAACATGTAATACTTTAATTATTACAAAGAGAAGTGTTTCCATACTTAGCTCACTATTACTAGTATTCAAAAATACTAACTAAAATAATTTTTGGGTATATTTATCTCAAGAAATGTTAAAATTACATAGAAAAATGTCTGACAAAATACTCCAGAGAAGGTAGTTGTACTACAACAAAAACTTAGTGTAAAAACAAATATATACAGTACATATATATATATAAACAAAAAAGGTGGCAGAATGGCAGTAGCTAGTCTGTATTAGAGCCTGGATCGGGCCGAATTTTTCCGTCCGAACCCGGCCCGAGTCCGACAGAGCCGTGACCGAACCCGGCCCGAGCCCGTCAGGCATTATGATATTTATGTCCGAGCCCGATACAGTTAAAATCTCGTTGTTTTTTTTTCTCATACTAATGACACATGTACGTTTGTTTGTGTGGAAAGCCCGCTTTTATTAAGCAACTGGAAGGCATTCGGAAATGTCAACAGATAAGCGCATCAGCGCACACGGGGGAACAAGCGCACGTTAATAAGCTGTTTAATTTAAAATGTTCAATGTGTTAACCTTTCCTGCTTGCTTCGATTCTGACCGTGATCAGAAAACCAGGGGAGACTCGTTACCTCCAGGGCCGACGTTATATAACGTCGGGGTTAAAATCCCGTTTCTGGTGAGCAGATGAATGAACTTGGTTTTCAGTCTGGGGTTTATCTCGGACACCGCACACACTGTGTACAAAACTTAAACTTATTCCACCAACTCTGCTCCAGTCGCATCTACACGTCTGCTTCCTCTTTCTCTATCTCTCTTCTGCCCACTTTACACACACACTGAGCTCTCTTAAAGGAGCCGCAGCACCATTTTACAACAAATGCCTTATCACGCTGATGTGACCGAGCCCGGCCCGAACCCGACCATCATTTCTAAATATCTGTCCGAACCCGTCGGGACCCGTCGGGCTCGGGTCGGGTATCCATGCCTTAGTCTGTATGGAGTTGGGTTTGGAACCGGAGTTCAAGTCCCCATACGGACCAAAGTATGGTGGTGGACTGGTAGCTGGAGAGGTGCCAGTTCACCTCCTGGGTACTGCCAAGATGCCATTGAGCAAGGCACCGAACCCCAAACAGCTCGGGGTGCCTTTCCATGGGCAGCCCCCTCACTCATCTCTCAATTAGTGCATGTATAGGTACTGAGCATGTGTGTGTGTAATTCAGACCCGTGTGTAATAACAAGAGTGAAAACATTGGAATTTCCCCTTACAGGATTAATAAATTATACATTATAATAATAAAGTATACATTATTATTATTAGAACAAAATAAAATCAATATCACATTCATTCATAATGAACACCTGATCGCTTAATCTTCTCTGCAGAAAAGGTAGGTTTATTTTGCTAAATGTAACCTTAATTGTCATTGTGAAACTTATAACTTTCCCTCAGTGTTGGTCATGTTTTCCACGTGTTCCTTGTCACCTTTGAAGCTTTTTGACCGATTACAAACCTGTTGACACTGAGAGGCACCAAAGTATGGTGGTGGACTGGTAGCTGGAGAGGTGCCAGTTCACCTCCTGGGTACTGCCAAGATGCCATTGAGCAAGGCACCGAACCCCAAACAGCTCGGGGTGCCTTTCCATGGGCAGCCCCCTCACTCATCTCTCAATTAGTGCATGTAAAGGTACTGAGCGTGTGTGTGTAATTCAGACCCGTGTGTAATAACAACAGAGTGAAAACATTGGAATTTCCCCTTACGGGATTAAAAATTATACATTATAATAATAAAAGTATACATTATTATTATTAGAACAAAATAAAATCAATATCACATTCATTCATAATGAACACATCCACAATGTTAATTTTCACACAGAAAATAATCTCAAATCTGTATTAATAATGCGAATAATGGAAAAACACATTAAATACAAATTGTCTAGCTCTTGTTTACTTTTCTGGGTGGGGTTACTGTTCCCTTATATGCAGTTCGTGTACAATTACCATCGTGGCAGTAGTTGAAATTTTGGATCCCTTAGTTATCCAGACCAAAACCCCAAACTCACCTAGAGCCTCTTCAGCTAGGGCTGTAACACAACACACAAGCCCAAGGGGTAATTTTTTTGTTTGGTATTTGTGCTGCTCTCACTCCAAGGCACTGCATGTGAAACAATCTTGTGCAGGTTCCTCACTGAATCCACACATACTGTACATTAAAGGTTTTTCGCCAAAATATTCCCCAAAATGATGTGCCTATTTTTAAAAAGTAAGTGCTGTAGTACAACCAGCAGGGGCCTTTGTATGTGTGGAGTGATTTGGGAAGCACTAGAATCAATAACAGTGAAGCTATTGAATTTTTTCACAATATAAATATATTATAAATAGGCTGAGCCAGCTATCCAAAAATGTGTGGGTGTAGTATGTTGATAGGGAGGCCCTAGATGTGTGGAGTGATTCTGGAAGAGCTAGACTCAATAACATTGACGGTATTGAATTTTTTCACAATGAAAATTCATTAAAAATAGGCTGAGCCAGATTCTCAAAAAGTGGCAGGTGTAGTATGTTCAGAGGGAGGCCCTAGATGTGTGGAGTAAATTTGGAAGCACTAGGCTCAATAACAATGACGGTATTGAATTTTCATCCCAATAAAAAATCCTAAGAAATAGGCTGAGCCAGCTTTTCAAAAATTGGCAGGTGTAGTATGTTCAGAGGGAGCCCCTAGATGTGTGGAGTAAACTTGGAACACTAGACTCAATAACATTGACGGTATTGAATTTCTTTCCAATAAAAATATATTATAAATAGGCTGAGCCAGATTTTCAAAACTTAGTGGGTGTAGTATGTTCAGACGGAGGCCCTAGATGTATGGAGTGATTTTGGAAGATGTTAGACTCAATAACATTGACGGTATTGCATTTTTTCACAATAAAAATTCATTAAAAATAGGCTGAGCCAGATTTTCAAAAAATAGTGGGTGTAGTATGTTCAGAGGGAGGCCCTAGATGTGTGGAGTGATTTTGGAAGAGCTAGGCTTAATAACAGTGAAGCTGTTGAATTTTATCTTTGTATCCTCTTTCGGTTTTGCACTTTGTAGACGGTCCCTTGACGCTCGGCTGAAAGCAGAACGCAGTTGTAGCCATAGGCTTTTTTTTCTTTTTAGCTTTGCCACTCTTTAAAACAGTTTATGCACACAATTATACAGAGAGCTACATTAAAGGCCTTGCATTCCCAGAGTATGACGGTTCCCAAATAGTGCAAATACAACATAGAAAAAGGTAAAATTGAGATAAAATCAATCTAATCAAATATATACAGCAAAAAGCAGGTGTGGCAATAGGCGTTTTCTCTTTTTTTTTTGCTTAGAAACTCTACAAAACACTTCATGTACAATTACACAGAGAGCTACATTGCCGGGCTTTCATTCCTTGAGTAAGAGGGGTTCCTAAATAGTGCAAATATGTTCTGCAGGGCATGAACCTACTGGTTTGTGGGGCAGTATCAGGATCGCTCTCTGTTTCCCAGGGCTCAGAGCTGTGGTGTGGCTGTCCTGACTTGGCTGGAGATCTTGACCTGGTTTGACTCTTCCTTCCACCCCCTCTCTGTCTCTGTCTGTCTCGGCCTTTGTCTGCTTGTTGTCGGGGTTGTAGATGGCCCAGGCTGCTCATCATCGCTGTACATGTCAAGACACATTGTACATCAAAAGTTAAATATGCTCATTGGCACATATGCACAACAATTACAGTGAAGCAGTTGTTGGCAATTAAATTGTTGTTCACAGAACCACACACACACAAATATACACACAGAGATCTTCGGTGCGAGGCAGACACCGCCGTCTCTCGATGAGCGGAGTCACGAGCGCCCTGCCCAGCTCCTCGAGGAACGCCCTGTGCCTGTTGAGCTTACCGCGCATCCACTTGGGCCTGAGCTCTCGCCAGAGCACAAAGGCGTTGTAGGCGGACACGTCGAGGATGTTGTGGAACACGGCGAGGGGCCAGCGTGCCGTCTTCCTGCGGCAGCTGTATGTGCCGACGAGCTTGTCCAGGTTGTCCACGCTGCCCTTGGTGCTGTTGTAGTGCAGGATGATGTCGGGTTTGGCGTGCCTGCCGGCGCTGACTCGAGCATCCCCCATGTGCAGCGTGCTCAGCAGCACCACGTTCTTGTTCCTCTTGGGCACGTAGGACACCAGAGTGACGGTGGGCGTGAAGGCAAACTTGGAACTTTGACTTGGCAGCTCGGGCTTGTTTTTGCGCACCGTACCCACCATGGTGAGGTGCCTCTCGATGAGCAGCAGCCGGGCCAGTTCGTAGGAGGTGAAAAAGTTGTCGCACGTCACGTTGCGCGGACCCCGCAGGCCCTTGGTCAGGTCCATCACCACCCGGGCGCCCTGATTCCTCTCGGGAGCGCCGCTCACGGACTTGCCCGTGTAGATCTGCATGTTCCACGCGTAGCTGGACCCGGCGTCGCAGGCCACCCACGACTTGAGTCCGTACCTGCCGGGCTTGCTGGGCATCTAGTGGCGGAAGGAGCATCGACCCTGGTGTTGTTGTTGTCGTTGTTGGACGTGTCGTCAAAGAAGGAGAATGAGAAGGACGCGGAAAAAGAACTCAAAGGAAGACGAAGAAGAGGGAAAGGAGGGAACGTGAAGAAGAAGAATGAGATAGAAATTATAGATGAGAATACAAGCACAAGAGAGAACAACAAAATGTTTACAAACATCCGCATGCGCGCGCGCACACACGCATTGTAAACTACGAGGTGGAAAAAGACAAAGAAAAAGACAAGACAATTGTGCCATGGCGGTGAGAAGAACAAACTGGAACAAATTAGCCTAGACACGATGTACACGCGCTCCAGAGGCAGCAAAGGTTACATGCAGTGGCTAGGCCAGGCTTGCTCGCTCAGTCGGTCTGTCTGACTGGCAACTCTCCTCCGTTTGGAGGGCTTGTGAGCAGCTGCCGGAGAAACCAAACTCTAGTCAGGCCACGCGCACTGTGTAGCACATACAGTCTGTGGGGGGGCGCTGGTTCCGTGCGAATGCACCACTCGAAACCACAGAAGCGTTGCTCTGGCTGCTTGCAGCGCTGCTATCCTATTGATCTGTTGCGTGCACAGGGACTGTGAAAGACAACTGCTGCTCTTTATCCAGCCACCCCCTCGGATTGAGCCCTGCCAATGGCCGGTTCCCAGACCTGAACACGACGCGGGGTCTGGCGGCATGTCGTGCTACAAACACATGGCGCGATAGTAATAACAGCGACGACGATGACGACGATGATGACAACGACGACGATAATAATGATAGTGACGATGACGACAATAGCTGCGGCCGCGGCGAGACTCACCTCAAAAGGGAACCAGCTGCTTGTCCACGGTCAGGTCAGGGCCCGTGTTGTAGAGGTTAGGCAGCCGCCGCACCCAGGCATCCCACACGTCTCGTACGGCCGCCAGTTTGTCCGAGGCTCGTCTGGTGGCTCTCGTCTTGCGGTCGTCGAATCGCAGCAGTCTCGAGAACGTGTGAAACCGTTTGAGCGACATCATGGTGCGGAAAATGGACCTGCTGCTCTCCTCGTGCCACAGGCTCTCCACGGTCTCGTTTCGGGACCTGAACACGCCGACGAGGAGCAGCAGCTCGAGGTAGCCGCGCAGGTCCGTTGCGTCCATGGCTTTCCAGTCTGTTCCGTATCGCCTGCGGACCTCCATGGTGGTCACCACGATCTCTTCTATGCGCCACGTGGTCTTGTTCGTCATCGTCTCGGTCGTGTTGTTCTCGTTCTTCGTCTTGTTGTTCCTCTTCGTATTCGGCGGCGAGGTCGAGGGCGACAGGGATAATACGTTGTTGAGGACCATTCGATTTCGCCGTTTCTCGACACGAACCTTTCGCCCTCCTCCTCGTCCTGCTCCTCGTCGTCTTCGCCCTCTGTCTTCTTCTCCCCTTTGCCGTCCACCCGCCTGTGCTGCGTTTGCTCCTTGTTCTTCTCCTCGTTCTTCTCCTTGTTCCTCGTCCTGCTAGTCGTCTTCGCCCTCTCTGTCTTCTCCCCTTTGCTCGTCGTGTTTGTCTCGGTCCTCTTCTGACTCACACCCGCCGGATGACTCTTCTTCTTCTACAACTTCCACTTGGGGGACATTGCGTGCCGCGAGGGCGAGAACCCGATGCAGCTCCAAATTTAGAGTCACACAATGGGCCATGATGGCGTCGCATCCGGCTGCTGAACAGAGTACAAAGGTCCAAAAGAAGAAGAAGCAAAGATGACAAAAACAAGAAGACAAATGTGTACAGTGTATATGTATATATGTGTGTGTATGTTTGTGTATAATAAAAGTGTTTAGTAGGACGAGACGAGGTTTGTTTCTTTTCCCCTTTCCTTTTCTGTTTTACTACTACAAGCCAGGCCAGGGTCCCCCGAATACCATGGAATGGGTCAGAGAGACCCGAAGGCCAGGGTCGCGGTAGTGGAGAAATACCATGGAATAACGTGCGGGTCACAGAGACCCGAAGGCCAGGGCCACGGTAGTAGAGAAATACCATGGAATAATGTGCGGGTCACAGAGACCCGAAGGCCAGTAGTAGAGAAATACCATTGAATAACCCGAAGCGCAACGCCAGGCCAATACAAAAAGTCAAATAAACTGAACGGGTCCCTGTGACCCGATGGACAACACAAGGGTTAAACATTCTAAATAACTTAAATGAATTAACCACTTAAGCCTTTTACATGGAATAAAGAAAAAGATAATTTCATGAATTTCCAAATTTGTTAGCAAAGTTTTAACATTTAACAGCATTTTAAAAATTTTTACTTTGTACTATCCTTTTGTATCTTATACTTTTACTTTCTCAAACTGAAATATTTTAGCACAAACCCATTTACCACAAAAACAATGAAGTCAATGCTGCAATGTGTTCCTTAACCAATCTACACAGCAGTGAAACATACCTCAAACATATTAAGCAGCATTTCAAACACCATGAAAGTAAATAAAACATTTCACTGACCACTGGCGTCTTTGGACTGAACCTATGAGTGAACTTGGAGTGTCTTTTCTCTGAAGTTTGAATGACTGAGTATCTCCATGCCTTCACAGGTGCTCCAAATCAGTGACAATTAATGATCAGGTGACAAGCAGCCGGTTTGCTGCTGCTGGTGCACTCTGGGAAGTGTAGTTCTTTGAGACTCATTCCTGAGATTCAGCTCAACACATATTAATGCCCAGCATGTCCATATCTACCCTGGAGTTATGGAGAAAACCCAGCTCCAACCAAATCAAGATTTTGAAAATTCTATTGCTAAAGTGCCTGACTTTGCACTGGCCCCAAATGGCCAAATATGGCTCCCTGTTTAATTTGAAAGCTGATTCACATACTACAGCTCCTCCTGTTCACATTGATGCCCAGCATGTCCATATCTACCCTTGAGTGTGGTGCCTTAAATAGTAATGCTGTGATGCTGTATGAAGAGGAATCCGCCGACACTGTTCTTGATTATAAAAAGGTTTATTACAAGCAAAGATTCAGCATCAATTTTACAAACTCCTGCAGAGAGCTTGGAGAACGACCAACCCAAACCTCAAAATTTGCCGCTCTGCCTTTTCTTTGTGTGAACAACGTATATATTCCATGCATACATTAACATAAGACGTGATATGTGTGAGTATATGATTGGAACAGAAGACTGACCAATCAATGCCTGTTATCTGGCACAACTCCAAAAAAGGTCTCTTCTGTCTTGGGGGGACCTCTACTCATGTTAACAATTTCCAGATGTTCTTAGTAAATGTAGGGTAAAGTTCATGCATCTCTCAGTTCGTGTATAGAAAGTTATAGACTGTCAATATACCACTATAGAAAGTTATAGACTGTCAATATACCACAGGAGTTATGGAGAAAACCCAGCTCCAACCAAATCAAGATTTTGACAATTCTTTTGCTAAAGTGCCTGACTTTGCAGTGGCCCCAAATGGCCAAATATGACTCCTTGTTGAATTTGAAAGCTGATTCACATACTAGAGCTCCTACACTTCTCATTGATGCACAGCATGTCCTTATCTACCCTAAAGTGTCTGACTTTGCACTGGCCCCAAATGGCCAAATATGGCTCCCTGTTGAATTTGAAAGCTGATTTACATACTACAGCTCCTCCTGTTCACATTGATGCCCAGCATGTCCACACCTACCTTGGAGATATAGAGAAAACCCAGCTCCAACCAAATCAAGATTTTGACAATTCTATTGCTAAAGTGCCTGACTTTGCAGTGGCCCCAAATGGCCAAATATGGCTCCTTGTTGAATTTGAAAGCTGATTCACATACTAGAGCTCCTACACTCCTCATTGATGCCCAGCATGTCCATATCTACCCTGGAGTTATGGAGAAAACCAAGCTCCAATCAATTAATGATTATTGACAATTCTATTGCTAAAGTGCCTGACTTTGCAGTGGCCCCAAATGGCCAAATATGGCTCCCCGTTGAATTTTAAAGCTGATTCACATACTACACTTCCCATTGATGCCCAGCCTGTCCATATCTACCCTGGAGTTATGGAGAAAACCCAGCTCCAATCAAATTAATATTTTGACAATTCCAACCAAATCAACATTTTGACAATTCTATTGCTAAAGTGCCTGACTTTGCACTGGCCCCAAATGGCCAAATATGGCTCCCCGTTGAATTTTAAAGCTGATTCACATACTACAGATACTACACTTCCCACTGATGCCCAGTCTGTCCATATCTACCCTGGAGTTATGGGGAAAACCCAGCTCCAACCAAATCAAGATTTTGAAAATTCTATTGCTAAAATGCCTGACTTTGTACTGGCCCCAAATGGCCAAATATGGCTCCCCGTTGAATTTTAAAGCTGATTCACATACTACAGATACTACAATTCCCATTGATGCCCAGCCTGTCCATATCTACCCTGGAGTTATGGGGAAAACCCAGCTCCAACCAAATCATGATTATTGACAATTCTATTGCTAAAGTGCCTGACTTTGCACTGGCCCCAAACGGTCAAATATGGGTTCCCGTTGAATTTGAAACCTGATTCGCATACTATAGCTCATCACCTTTCTAGGGATGCCCAACATGTCCATATCTACTGTGGAATTATGGCGAAAAGCCATCTTATAGAACCCATCTTATACAATTCCCGATTTCCAAAAATTCTGTTGCTGAAACTCCTTATTTTGCGCCTCCCCCAAACTGCCAAATATGGATTCCCGTTGAATTTGAAACCTGATTCGTATACTACAGTTCCTCACCTTTCTAGGGATGCCCAACATGTACATATCTACTGTGGAATTATGGAGAAAAGCCATCTTGTAGAAGCCAACTTGTACAAATCCCGATTTTCGACAATTCTGTTGCTGAAACTCCTGAATTTGTGCTGCCCCCAAACAGCCAAATATGGATTCCCGTTGAATTTGAAACCTGATTTGCATAACACAGCTCCTCACCTTTCTAGGGATGCCCAACATGTCCATATCTACTGTGCAATTATGAAGAAAAGCAATCTTATACAAATCCCGATTTTCGACAATTCTGTTACTGAAGCTCCTGACTTTGTGCTGCCCCTAAACGGCCAAATATGGATTCCTGTTGAATTTGAAACCTTATTCGCATACTACAGCTCCTCACCTTTCTAGGGATGCCCAACATATCCATATCGGTAACACTTTATAATAACCATCATTAATAGATAGTAAATTGATAGTTAATTAATCTTTAGTTTATTGTCATTTAACTGTCAGCAAACAATTAAATTATAATTAATAATGTTTACTAATTATTAGTAGTGCTGTTAATTAACGGATTTTTGTTACACACATTATATACCTCATATACTATATTAGGTATCTGGTAATGATTAAATCATATTTGTAAACCTTTAAGAAACCATTTTAAAACATCTATAAACATTAAATAGATGAACCAGATCTTCCTAACACTTTGTTAAGGGTTACTAGTTGCTTTGTAAACAGTCTATAAACAGTGTCTGGATGGTTATTATAAAGTTGCAATAGATGACTATAATATCTTGTTAAATAGTTAATACTTTGTAAACCATCTATAAACATTATCTGGATGGCTATTGTAAAGTTGCGACTGATGTTTTTCATAGTTAGATATTGGTTAGTAAATGCTTGGTGAAGCAATGATACATTTTTTTCCCTTCATTAAATTATATAAAAAAAGTATCTATATACATACATATGTACATATAGACACACCGTGTTCCAAATTATTATGCAAATGATATATGATATATACACTGATTTTCCTAAATAGTCAATGCAAATGACAGTCACCAACCATTATAAGTCTAATTTCATTGAACAACCACATTGTGGCCCCCATCCTCCCCTGACCTCAACCCCTATTGACAACTAACCCTAACAGTTGGTGACTTAAAAGTTATACATACATACATACATACATACATACATACATACATACATATTCTATTGTTAGGAATAGAAGTGTTTGGAAGATATGGTCCATGTATCTATGTAATGTTTATATATGTTTTAAAATGGTGTCTTAAAAGGTTTACAAACATTTTTTAATCATTACCAGATACCTAATATAGTATATGAGGGATATAATGTGTGTAACAAAAATTAACAGCACTAATAATTAGTAAGCATTATTAATTATAATTTGATTGTTTAACAGTAAAATGACAATTAACTAAAGATTACTTAACTATCAATTTACCATCTATTAATGATGGTTATTATAAAGTGTTACCTCCATATCTACTGTGGAATTATGGAGAAAAGCCAGCTTATTCAATTCTCGATTTTCAACAATTCTGTTTTAAACCTCCTGAATTTGCGATGCACTAGACACCCACAGTGGCAAGTCATGTTAACTTGCCAACATTAAAAATCCACCAAAGCACTTTTACATACGTTTTAGTAATGTAGTTAGTCTGTCTGTTAAGTATAATGTTACAGTAAATGATGACGATGTAGCTTAAATCATTCATTAAAGTTTCTCATCTGTAAATAACAACTTGGTAGCTAACATTAGCTCAGGTGCTAAGGGGTATGACTGTTGATGGTAAATGTTGATTTTGTTTAGATGTTCCAAATTGTAATTATATTAGTGATTATTGGTCAGACCATTGAGATAAAGTTATACTAGTTGAGCTACCACTTGTTGCCATAGCAACTTGAAAAACCCTGCGCTCAAGCCAGAAGACACCTTCTGTTTACGTTACATTATCTGGGTCACCTGACATGAGATATTGCTAAAAGATTTTTTTCCCGGGGATTAATTCAAAACTTACATCTTTGAACAACTAATGACTAAAATGAATGAATAAAAACATTTTCATATATTGGACTAAAAGAGAAAATTATTTTGTTAATCTAACTTTTTGTCTTAGCCAATTAATGATTAATTAACATAATCAAAGACAGTTAGAAAATCAAATAAGAGAGATAATGTTTGAAGTAGAAACAATGTGTGCATTGTAGAGATGTAACAACCAAATGATGTGGGTTAATGTAAAGCACAGCAGGAGAGAGAGAGAGAGAGAGAGAGAGAGAGAGAGAGAGAGAGAGAGAGAGAGATGGCATGGTGGCCTACTGGAAAAACAACACACAAATTAAAATGACACTTTTTGTAGATCTACCTGAAATTTCAAACACATGAGAAGATATGGTTTCAGGTTGACACAATGACACAAACGAGCAGCTGATGTCTTCTTACCTGATGAGGGAATTTAAGATTTGCATCGTTGTCTGTTGAACTTCTTCCAGAAGACAGGTTTAGTGTTAAGCTTCGTCTGAAACTCGTTCTGTGTGATTCAACAACAAAGAAACACAATAAATGTAGTCCACCACTTACCATCAAACATAACTGCACAGATCTGATATATCAGATGTAAACTTATCTGTGACACAAGTTTATCTTAGTAAACAGAAGGGAAGTTGGGGTGCTCAGTTCTGACCAGTGTGAAACAGAAAAAGATAATTCCCAAGAATTTAGCAGACATGAAATAATTTATTTTTTTGTGCTTGTTTTGTTTCATAAATAGTGACATTTTGCAAATAAACTGGCATTTAAAAAGAGTAAAACTCTGAACCTGAATGAATTGTTGGTAGTTATGATCAAGACTAAAGTTGGTTAACATTTATCTCAGAGAAAATTAAAAATGAAATATTAATTCATAACATACTATGGCAGTTTTTTAGGTGGACATGTTTGTCCTCCAATGACACCAGAGGAACTTTTTATTTCAGATATTTTTCTTTTGGAGTTAACTCTTTCCTTGTTTTCAGGTGAACAGGTTTGAAATACAGGATTCACCATTTAACTCAAATATCACTACAGAACAACACTGCTACATAGTCCATTTAACTCAGACATCACTACAGAACAACACTGCTACATACAGTCCATTTAACTCAGACATAACAGAACACTGCTACATACAGTCAATTTAACTCAAACACTACAGAACACATGACATCAAGCAAGTGTCCTTTAAATACCTAGGAGTTTATAATGATAATGACCTGAGTTGGCGCACAAATGTAACAAATGACTGTACAAGAAATCAGCATCTCCACTTTTTGCAAAAGGTGGCTACTTTGAAGAATCTAAAATATAAACCACATTCTGGTTTGTTTAACACTTTTTGTTTACTATATCACTCAAAATGTGTTCCTTCATAGTTTTGATGTCTGTAATATAAATCTACAATATAGGAAATAATACAAATGAATTAATACAAACTTTTGACTGGTTCTGTTTGTATATAATAATATAATATATATATTTATTTATTTAAGTCCTTGTAAGTTCGCTTACGACAGAAATAAGCAGTTTTACTCCACAGAAGTTAAGTTAACATGGAATAGTTTTCTCCAATAAACACAAAATGAACTCATTAAGTATTTCAGAGCCATTTCCCTTATTTTTCAAAACAATATAACCATACACTATTTTAACTCAAGATTCTCTCTTTTAACGAAACAACAAACAGCAGCAGACAGGTGAAGGACTGAACCACAATGAGCAGGTAACACTGATTGATTAATGAGCTGATTGCTGATTGAACTCAACCTGTTGTTTAAACTGGACACCAACAGTCAAACTCACCGGAACCATGAAGTCTCTCCAGAGTTTCACCGCTCAGCGGCTCAGGGTTTGGTCTGGGTTTTATCCTCAGGGGGGGGGGAATCTCAAGTTTAAGTAAAAGGGATTGTCAAAACATCTCCTAACCTCGTTTAAAAACTGTATAAAACTAACCGCATGTGTTTAAAACATACTTTAAATAATGCTTTAAATTGGTTTTATAAATTACAAGAGTGACAAAAGTGCTTCACAGGGGCAGAAAACAGGAATCATAACATAGTCTATATCCACGATGTTCCACTTCTGGGATTGCTCCAGTGCCGCTGGATGTCCCTCATTTGGGCTGGACATCCATCACCTTCCTCTTCCTTTGTGTTGGCGTTGTAAACTCCAGTGGGTTTATGAAGACTATGGTAAACTGCTCCTCAGATCTCTGCAGGGTTAGGGTTCCAACAGCTGGAAATCATTGTCTTAAACCACTGAGCTATCTGACCTGACAAATCAGTCTGTTTGTGATGTGTTTGTCTGTCTCTCACTGCAACATATAGGTTTGAACACAAAACTTTCAGTCTCCCAATCACTCTCTAATCACCCTGAGCTATCTGATCTCTCTGTCACAGTGTCGTTTGAAGAAACTCCAAAATGCAGAAGTTTATCATGATGAGAATAACTGTTTGGTATGTTTCCAGTAGTAACACGCCAAACCTGAGGACTGTGGGGCTGTTGAAGAAGAAAACCAAACCAAACCCCTTTAAGAAGCACAGGCCTTTTGGAGATGGAACAGCATAACTGCTTTACAAATCAGAATCCAAATGGGATGTTGAATCATTGAAATCTTTCTGTTATCTTGTAATATAGTCTTATTTTTAAAGGCTGTAGAAAGTGAACCTCCTTTCCTGTGATGCAGCCACTAGATGTCGCTGTTCACCAAGGATAACCCACCATCATGTTCAAGCTAAATGACTGCAGGATGGTTCTCTCTTTAGGTCTTCTCACATGCAAACTCCAAACAATTTCAATGGAATCACAAGTTGACAAGAATCTTCATAGAAATCTTCTGTGAAACAAAATGACACACTTGACAATGAGTCACATGTGTTGTTTATTTTTAAAGTAGCCTACTCCCAACAGAGTTTGGAGCAAACTGGAGTTCACTTGGACATCGAGATATTGGGTCAGAGTTAGAGTGGGTTAGGGTCTGTCACAGCATGTTCTAAAACAAAGCGACAAAAACACCCAAAAAGGAGACAAAAATGTAAAAAAAAAAAAAATGAGTCTGCCTAAACAGGAGGTTTCTTTTTTTTCCTTTTCAATCAGCTCGGAAAAGAGTTGAAATGTAGCTTTAATTGGACATTTTTTGAATGGTCCGATATTACCCTAGTGACAGTCTGGGGGTGGTGTACTATCACCCTGAGGTGAAATGAGTCTGGCTCAACAGGAGGTTTCGTTTTTAGAGCAGCCTGAAAAAGAGTTAAAATATAGCTTTAATTGGAGATTTTCAAAGCCTTTAATTTTAAAATCCTACATCAGAATTGTCTGATATTACCAGAGTGACAGTCTGGAGGTGGTGTAATGAGTCTGGCTAAACAGGAGGTTTTCTGAAAAAGAGTTAAAGGGGTGATAGAATGCAAAACCGATTTTACCTTGTCATAGTTGAAAAACAACAGTTTGGTGGGTAAATAGGACATACATAGAACCTCAAAATCCCATTGACACCCCTTTCCTCTGCAAATCTCACAATTTGAAACTGCTGCTGAAAACGGGCGAATCTCAACAGAGCTAAAATTTGACGTCAACTCCTCAACTCCCAGTCTTTGTCACGCCCCAACATTTGCATAGGCTACACCACTGGCCTGAGGTCAGCTTAGTCTTCTAAATCTAGCTAGGTCACGCAGATATCCAGAGGTCCACTATTTAATTACTAAATTCACTTCTGAGACTTTTTTATGCGAGAACTCAACTATGTAGAGGTCAAATATGGGCCGTTTTACGAAAATGGATGGCTAATTACAAATTTTGTCCGACTGTGTGTCGCAGTTCAGCAGGAGCTCAGCAAGCTAACGTGACAGCGGCCGGTGCTGCCTCGCCGCCCAGCGTGTCCTTCATAGACCCCAGCTCGCTGTGAGCTAGATGGATCTCCGTCACGACCGGAAGCCCGCTGCGCTCCATACCCACGCAAAATCACCGTTTCTGGGTTACTGGACAACCAAATGCCGAGGCCCTGACGGAGCTCCAGGGCCTGCAGCTAGCCGCAATCTTTACCCATAGGATTGAAGGGACACTAGCAGCTAACAAAACCCCTTAAATTCACAAAAATGCATTCAATTGAAATCAGACACAAGCGTTAGCTTTGTAAGACCTTAGGGTAGCTGTTCTATAAGTGGCGTGACGAAATTCAAACTGTAAATATATTATAGTTATGCCGAAAGTGTAGCTAGCTAGCTAGCCTCGATCTTTAGCTACCCATAGGATTGAATGGACACTAGCAGCTAACGAAACCTCTCCTATTCACAGAAATGCATTAAATTGAAATCGGACACAAGCGTTAGCTTTGTAAGACCTTATGGTAGCTGTTATGTAAGTGGCGTTAGGTTAGGTTACTTTATTGGTACCCGTAGGTAAACTAGTTTTACAGTCTAACCGTGGATTTCCACAGGATGCAGAACGTCTGCGGACCGGCTCTGCTGCGGAACGGCTGCGTGCTCCGCCGTCCGTCAATACCCACCAGGTCCGGATTTGTTGCGTAACGGCTGCGGCCAGCCGACCACGAGATCTCGCAAATTCATGTATGTTCGCGCGATATAACAGGATGTAGTTTCTATAAACAGAACCACAAAACCAACAACAGTTTGTTTCCATCCAGAGGAGTAGAGGGGAAACAATTCTGTGCTGTGTTTTCAAGGTGTAGTTCAGGGAAATATGACCTGCCGTGAGCACGGTGTATTTTATTTTGAAAAGTAACCGGATGTTTTATTTTGTTTCTGTGCTCGACTTCCTGTCCCGCACAATCTGCCCTGTGCTGAATTGCTGCGGAGCTCTCCGTCGTCCGTCAAAAATAGAAGCTCTGCGTATCTGCTCCGGAGGGCTGCGGACTGACGGAACTGGGACGGAGTAGGGACGCAGACGTTCTGCAGTCAGTGGAAATACACACATTGACTTTAATGGAAACCTATTGACTCCGTCGACGTTCCGGAGACGTTCCGCAGACGTTCCGCATCCAGTGGAAATTGCCGGTAAGAGAGGCGGGACATCCTTAACATAACATGCAACACACAAAACATTAAAAGATATAAAAACAAGTAATAAAACATGGATAAAAAGGAATAGAAAACAGTACATGACCAAAGTGCTTGTGCGTTTTGTGCACATAATTTTACCGTTTGTTTAACATAATAATTGCCGCTGGTACAAAACTGTTTTTAAATCTTGTAGTTCTGTAACTAGGAACTCTTAGCCTCCGTCCAGAGGGGAGATATATACTGGAGTTCCTTATTCAGAAGGTGTAGGCTATCTTCTTTGATAGCCATAGCTATCCGCTGTAGTTGTTTGGCATACAGGGATGTGGGGTGCAGCTGGGACTCCCCAGTCAGCTTACTTGACCATTTTACAATTTGGTTTAGGCGATTCTTGTGCTTGACTGGAACACACCCAAACCATGCCACTAGGGAGAAAGATATGATGGTTTCGATAAAAGCATGATAGAATAATGTCATCATGGTCTTATCTATATTAAAATGGTACAATTTTCTCAAACAGTATAGACGCTGTTGTCCTTTTTTACAGACAGCCTCACAATTCTGCTGGAAATTTAATTTAGAGTCAATAATTGTCCCTAGGTATCTATAGGATTGTACTTGATCCACTAGTTGACCATTTATAGTTATA
This sequence comes from Sander lucioperca, assembly GCF_008315115.2. Lineage (NCBI taxonomy): Eukaryota > Metazoa > Chordata > Actinopteri > Perciformes > Percidae > Sander > Sander lucioperca. The sequence goes on along the minus strand of NC_050175.1, from coordinate 42,497,859 downwards.
GCCTCATATCCTGGAGTTTTTCCAAAATCAATGTACATATCCTTTGTTTTGGATACGTTCAATTGAAGGTGTGACTCCTCACACCATTGGACAAAGTCTTCAATTATTGGACCATGACCTCTGTCATTTTTATGGAGCAAACTCACTATGACGGAGTCGTCCGCATATTTAATAATGGTCTTATTTACATATTTGCTCTGACACATGTTTGTATATAGAATGAACAGAAGGGGTGAAAGTACGCACTCCTGTGGTGAACCTGTAGAAGAGCAAAGCTGACCAGACAGAGCTCCATTCACCTTTACTCTCTGTGTCCTGTTTGTTAAAAAATCCAGAATCCAACCAACAAGATTAGGACAAAAATCAAATTGCTCAACAAGACGGTTGGCTAAACTATATGGTTGAATTGTATTAAAAGCAGATGAAAAATCAATAAAAAGAATTTGTGCATGGGACCCACTTCCCTCAAGATGTTTGAGGAGCAAATGAAGCAGAGTGAGAGTGGCGTCTTCTACACCCCTGCGTGGCCTGTAGGCAAATTGCATGGGATCCAATGCATGTTCAGTTATCCTTAAATTTTTCATTAAAATTGAAGTGAGAGCACAGGTCTAAAATCATTGAGAGTTTTAAAACTACTACATTTTGGAACTGGGACCACTACCGCATCCTTCCAGATTTTTGGTACATGTTGCGTCTGCAAATATATTTATTAAAAATATATTGGAATATGTGACTCAGCTCTCTTGTACATGATTTGATCACACACCCACAGATGTTATCAGGTCCTTGGCTTTTATTAATCTTTGTCCTACTAAAGACATTTTCAACATCTTTATATGTGATGTTGAAATGTTGATTATCCTTGAGTTTGTGTTGGAGTTCTTGGACCTCCTGGCTGAAATCAGACTTGTCAAAATGTGTATAAAAAGAGTTGAAAGCATTGGCAAGCTCCGCATCAGATCCAAAACCCTGTGGAAAGACATGGCTACTGTTACTGTGCTTCTGGGTACCTGCTAGGTCGTAGTGACACAGACAGGAGTTCGATATCGGGCAGGCATATTTTTTCTCTAACAGTCACAGAGGTACAATACAGTCTATTAAAGTACATACATACCCCGCCACCCAGTGTCTTTCCCGTTGCACTGGCCTCCCGATCCATCCGAACAGGTAATCCAAAGCCGTCAATCCACAGGTCTCAGTCTTGATCCCGGTTGGACAACCAGGTCTCCGTGAAGGCCATGGCGCAGCATTCCCTGAAATCCTTCTGTAGCTGGACATTTCCCTGGAGTTCATCCACCTTGTTCCTAAGGGATTGCACATTCCCCATTATCATCGTGGGCAGGGGGATCCATCTCATTCCCTGCTTTCTCAGGCGTAGTCTTGACGCCTCTGCATTTTCCCCACTTCCTCTTTTTTCTCTGCCATGTCGAGGATCCGGGCCTGTGATCCTTTTGTATACAGTCTGGTAAATTTAAGATTACATGTGATATACTAGGCAGGTTCCCAGAGCTAAGATGAAGCAATTGGTCTCTGCTGTACTTGAACCTGGCGTGACGAAATTCAAACTGTAAATATATTATAGTTATGCCAAAAGTGTAGCTAGCTAGCTAGCCTCGATCTTTAGCTACCCATAGGATTGAATGGACACTAGCAGCTAACGAAACCCCTCTTATTCACAAAAATGCATTAAATTGAAATCGGACACAAGCATTAGCTTTGTAAGACCTTAAGGTAGCTGTTATATAAATGGCGTGATGAAATTCAAACTGTAAATATACTATAGTTATGCTGGCAGCCGACCAGCTCCGCGGAGCCCCGGTTGTCCAGTAACCCAGAAACGGTGACTTTCTCCTGGGTATGGAGCGCAGCGGGGCTGCCGCTGTCTCATCACTGTCTGGACCTCCTGAAATCTGACACGTCTTACCAAATTTGCAATTAGCCATACATTTTCGTAAAACGGCCCATATTTGAGCTTTATATAGTTGATTTCTCGCATAAAAAAGTCTCAAAAGTGAATTTATTAACGAAACATTGCAGTGTCTGAAATATGAGACCTGGGGACTGTGTCACAAAAGCAGAATATATAAATCCAGGATAACTGATAAAGCGAGGCTTGACCTAGTCTAATCTGTGCATCCTGGCTTGGTGCGTTTCATGAAGGCCAAGCCAGGCTGAGGAGGAGCGACTAGGTTGAGCCAGGCTGAAGTAATTCAGATAGATGCGCGTCCACGGCTTTCCTCAAAAGACCACAAGGTCGATAACAGATTTACTGATGCTAAAATGGAGAATATGCGTTGTTCATACGTTATACAGAGTGAGCAGCAGCTTCTTGTGGAAGTATGATGATGTGAAACACATTATTTGTATAAAAAGAAAAGAAACACGGCCGCTGTAATGAAACAGCGAGAGAAAGCATAGCAGACGATCACGGACCGACTGAATGTGTAAGTAGCCTAAATATATACATTAACTGACCACTGCTCTGTATTGAAACCATCATAATCATTCCATTCAAGGATTAGGCTACTAATCATTTGCACCAATTAACAGTTGTACTCTTTGCCTTAAAAGTAAGCAGAAGATAATGTTACTCAGGAAATTTACCATGAAGATCAATTTTCTACAACGCTAGAGTATAATCCCCACTAACACATAACGTTTAGGGAACGTTGGGGAACGTTAGTTTCTGGTTCCCTAAAGGTTAGTACGAACCAGACCAAAAACTAACGTTTAGGGAACGTTATAATAATAATAATTCATTACATTATCATTCCAATATGCATTTTATGCATCCAATATGCATTTTATGCATCATTTGCACTCTACATCCCACTCCATTGTTTTTTTTTCTTATTTGTATAGTTTCTGATTGTTATATTATTTTTTTTAGGCCTTTTATATTTTTTGTATTTTGTTAATTTTATATTAAAGTTTTAAATCCCATCAAGTTTGCCTGTTGCCTGTTCTTTCTTTCCTGCCAATATATAATAATTCATTCCTGCTCATGCACAGACAGTTTAAACTAATAAAAAAATTGGTACCACAGTCGTTACTTATTTAAAGATTAGGGGAATGTAAAAAATAACGTTAGGGGAACGTTCTCTAAAGGTTACAACGGTAGGGGAACATTAGGGGAACGTTCTCTAAAGGTTATAACGGTAGGGGAACGTTAGGGGAACGTTCTCTAAAGGTTGCAACGTTAGGGGAACGTTAGGAGAACGTTCTCTAAAGGTTGCAACGTTAGGAACGTTCTGGGAACGTTCTGGGAAGGGTCGATGTAACCAAAAACTAACATTCCCTAAACGTCAGGAAAACTTTCCATGGGAACCAAAAACTAACCAAAAACTAACCTTCAAAAAGTTCCTGCAACCAAAAACGAACGTTCCCAGAACGTTCTGGGAACCAAAAATTGTTACCTGGGATGCGTAAATATCCCTTTCACTCTGTTTCTCCCTCTCTCTCATGGGCTAAAATATAAATGTCCTAAGTCATTAACTTCCACTGCTCGCTTTTAATGCAAAGTGTAGGCTACAACTGTTCGTTTTTGCAAATGACAAGTGACTCATTCAATGGTTTCAGTTAAGAGCAGTAGTTCATAAATGTATATTTTTAGACTATCATTCAGTCTGTCCGCTATATCTGCCACGCGTTTTCTCGCGTTTTTTTTATTTTTTATTTTTTTTATAGAGGATGAGTTTCCTTCTCTACATATTATATGCCTTGCTCCCTTGTATATATGGACATAGAAAATAAAGACACTGAAGAAATTGGACTCTAAAATCTAGAAACTATAAAGATAATTAAGTGATAAATTCCATGCACACTGTAAACATGAATGGAACAGAGTATATTCATCAGTTATTTCCTCCCCAGCAAAATATAAGGTCAAAAACCATTGGGGTGTCCTCTCCCTGTTGTTACATGAATGTACAGTAGCCTACATCACTAGATAGTTACTGGTCCAGTGAACTAAGACTATAATTTGGGAGGATTGTACAATTAGGATATGTTCTTTAAATTGTACAATCCTCCCAAATTATAGTCCCAGTTTACTGGACAACACAATTTGTGTGCTAAGAATGCCAAATACAATGCACATGGAAGCGGAAAAAACATGATAGTTATTGTTAAAGAATTTAAAATAAAATGAATCAACTAAAATAATTCAAGGTGCATTGGTCAACTATAGAAATGTACAGCATTGTATGTATTGCCCTTAGTAACAGACTTCATTTAAAACACATTTGAAATTGTATCAGCCTTTTCTAATTATCTCAACAACTGCATATTCATCAAACTTCTAACAAAAATATGAACAGCAGTCTTCATACAGCAATATAATAGTAACAATGACTGTCACATGAATAATTATTAAAAAAAATGATGGTCCCAACTTTAAATAATAACAGTACTTGAATGAACAGCAATATGCACCTGTTGTATTTTAATCCAGGCTGATAACAATAGGGTAAAACCACTGCTGGGTGATCAGAAAAGGTTCCAGGATTAAATAAATCCTGGCTGTTAGCCTGGTCGGGAGCAGGCTAGCTGTACAGAATAAATCTCCATGGTGATTTATGTGCCTCCGCTTTCCTGAAACCGAGTCAAGGCTAAATTCATCCAGGATAACGGGGAAATCCCGGCTTAATCCCTTATCTTGGTTTTGTGAAACAGGCCCCAGCTGTCTCGTCTCCAATGTGTTTGTATGTGGTTCGCTCAAACCAATCAGCGCGCAGCTCATCTAAATAAATAATCATGAGCATACCATATTTGGAAGAAAAGCTCTTGTCACAAATACGGCCATATTCACAGGGTAGTTAAGGGCCCATAAAATAGCATTCGGGTAATTTTCAGCCCAACCAATGTTACATACCCTATTAGGAGACATTAAGGAACAGTGTGAAATACCCTATATAATCATTCTATCACCCCTTTAAAATATAGCTTTAAATAGCATCCTGAGAAAGAGTTCAAATATAGCTGTAATTGTTTTTTTAAAGTCTTTAATTTTAAAATCCTACATATCTGATATCACCCACGTGACAGTCTGGGGTGGTGTACTGTCACTCTGAAGTGAAATGAGTCTGGCTAAACAGGATGTTTCGTTTTAAGAGCAGCCTGAACAAGAGTTAAAATATAGCTTTAATTAGCAGCCTGAAAAAAGTTAAAATACATTTTCAAAGCCTATAATTTTAAAATCCTATATCAGAATCATCTGAGATTACTCGTGTGTGAGGTTTCGTTTCAAGTGCAGCCTAAAAAAAAAAGAGTTAAAATATGGCTTTAATTAGCAGCCTGAAAAACGTGTCATGGAGCTTCAGGGAATGTTGGACCCAAGTGCAGAGACAGCAGGCACAAATAGGGCTTGAAGATTCAATAAATGAAAATACATACAAACAAAAGGTGTCCTGAAAACAGCAGGCGAAACACAAAAACGGAACAGGCAGAATCCCAAAAACAGGAATAATAAAATATCACTCACTCACACTCACTCACACACACTCACTCACACACACACACACACACACACTCACACACACACTCACACTCACACTCTCACACACACACACACACACACACACACACACACACACACACACACACACACACACACACACACACACACACACACACACACACACACACACACGCACACACACACACACACACACACACACACACACACACACACACACACACACACACACACACACACACACACACACACACACACACACACACACACACACACACACACACACACACACACACACACACACACACACACACACACACACACCAATGACCTGACAACAGACAAGCGAAACACAGATACTAAATACAGGAGGTAACGAGCAAACAAGGCACAGGTGATACAACAGGTGAAACACATAAGACAATCACAAGGGTGGGAAAACTAAAGACAGGAAGTAAACCCAGACAAGACAAGACAGAAAACCAGAGACTTCAAAATAAAACAGGAAACAGAACATATAAAGAAACATACAACCATGACAAAAAGGTTAAAATGTGGCTTTGATTGGACATTTTTAAAGCCTTTTGTGTCTCGGGTGGTGTACTATCACTCTAAAGTGAAATGAGTCAGGCTAAACGGGAGGTTTTGTTTTTACAGCAGCCTCAAATAGAGTTAAAATATAGTTTTAATTAGCAGCCTGAAAAAGAGTTAAAATATAGCTTTAATGAGCAGCCTGAAAAAGGGTTAAAATATGGCTTTGATTGCACATTTTTAAAGCCTTCATTTTAGAATCCTAAATCAGAATGCTCTGATATTACCCAAGTGACAGTCTGGGGTGGTGTACTATCACTCTGAAGTGAAATGAGTCTGGCTAAACAGGATGTTTCGTTTTAAGAGCAGCCTGAAAAAGAGTTAAAATATAGCTTCAATTATCAGCCTGAAAAGGGGTTAAAGTATAGCTTTAATTGGACATTTTAAAAAGCATTTAATTTTAAAATCCTGCTATAATAATAATGCTCTGATATCACCCATGTGACAGTCTGGGGTGGTGTACTATCACTCTAAAGTGAAATGAGTCAGGCTAAACGGGAGGTTTTGTTTTTACAGCAGCCTCAAATAGAGTTAAAATATAGTTTTAATTAGCAGCCTGAAAAAGAGTTAAAATATAGCTTTAATGAGCAGCCTGAAAAAGGGTTAAAATATGGCTTTGATTGCACATTTTTAAAGCCTTCATTTTAGAATCCTAAATCAGAATGCTCTGATATTACCCAAGTGACAGTCTGGGGTGGTGTACTATCACTCTGAAGTGAAATGAGTCTGGCTAAACAGGATGTTTCGTTTTAAGAGCAGCCTGAAAAAGAGTTAAAATATAGCTTCAATTATCAGCCTGAAAAGGGGTTAAAGTATAGCTTTAATTGGACATTTTAAAAAGCATTTAATTTTAAAATCCTGCTATAATAATAATGCTCTGATATCACCCATGTGACAGTCTGGGGTGGTGTACTATCACTCTAAAGTGAAATGAGTCAGGCTAAACGGGAGGTTTTGTTTTTACAGCAGCCTCAAATAGAGTTAAAATATAGTTTTAATTAGCAGCCTGAAACAGAGTTAAAATATAGCTTTGATTGGACATTTGTAAAGCCTTAATGGTGTGACAGTCTGGGGTGGTCAGTGTTTGGAATAGCGCTGTTTAAAAGAATGGCGTTAGGTAACAACGTTATTTTTTCAGTAACGGGGTAATCTAACTTATTACTTTTCCCGTCGTTACAACGCCGTTAATGTTACTGGACGTTAAATGTGGTGCATTACTATGCATTGATTGAATAAACTGTGTAATCAGAACGCACCCCTGGCTAACAGCTAGTGAGGAGGTGGGTTAATAATGAGGTAAGCGATTATGATTGGCTAAGGCAGAGTCGTGTGTCATGGTAGCCAATCAGAGCCAGTGTTTTTACACACATGCCAGCACACGGCACGCGCCACACACACAGACACACAACAGCTAAACAGAGATTCGATGAAGCAGCAGAGATGGCGAGTCAGGAGCAATCCGATGAAAAGTTGGCATTTTCAAGGTGGAGATATAAGCACTACTTCAAATTCATTGTGGTCAAAGGCAAGAACGTGCATGTACAGTGTACATTATGTCCAGGAGCGAAGACTTTGTCGACATCCACTGTAAGCAACTCTAATTTAATGAAGCATCTCACAACGACACACGCATCTTCAAAGCTAGTGGCCAAAAACACCGATACCTCCACCACAGATGATAGCTCGCCATCCACTAGCAAAGAAGGACTCGGAGCAGAGATACAGAGATGCAGCAAAAGCTAGATCTTTCTGCCTCACAACAAAAAAACTGCTCAAAAAAATCCAAATTCTTTGACATATAGCAACTTTTTTTTTAACAGTAACACAAATAGTTACTTACCCTGGTAACAAGTTACTTTTATTATAGAATGATTCAGTTACTAACTCAGTTACTTTTTGGAACAAGTGGTGAGTAACTATAACTAATTACTTTTTTAAAGTAACGTTCCCAACACTGGGGGTGGTGTACTATCACTCTGAAGTGAAATGAGTCTGGCTAAAGAGGAGGTTTCGCTTTAAGAGCAGCCTGAACAAGAGTTAAAATATAGCTTTAATTAGCAGCCTGAAAAATGGTTAAAATATAGCTTTAATTAGACATTTTTAAAGCTTTGATTTCAGAATCCTACATCAGAATGCTCTGATATTTCCCAAATTACAGCTCCCCTTTTATTTAACTACAACTCATCTTCCCATTGATGCCCACCATGTCCATATCTACCCTGGAATTATTGAGGAAAGAAAAGAAATCAAGATTTTGACAATTCTGATTGCTAAAGTGCCTGACTTTTCACTGTCCCGAAATGGCCAAATATGGCTCCCCGTTGAATTTGAAAGCTGATTCACATACTACAGCTCCTCCCGGTCCCACTGATGCCCAGCATGTCCATATCTACCGTGGAATTATGGAGAAAACCCAGTTCCAGAGAGAAAAGCCAGCTCCAAAATTAATATTTTTACAATTCTACAGTTAAAGTGCATGACTTTGCACTGCCCCCAAATGACCAGATATGGCTCCCCGTTGAGCCATATATATTCTGCACATGTCCATATCTACCATGGAAATTTGGAGAAAACCCAGCTCCAAAGAAATCAAGATTTTGACAATTCTATTGCTAAAGTGCCTGACTTTGAACTGCCCCCAAATGGCCAAATATGGCTCCCTGTTGAATTTGAAAGCTGGTTCACATACTAGGCAAGCCAATTTTATTTATATAGCACATTTCAGCAGCAGTGCAATTCAAAGTACTTTACATAAAACAATTTAAAACACAGTTAGAAATTAAAAAATAATTAAAACAGAATTAAAAACAATTAATACAAAATTAAAAACAGACAGAATACAGGAATAACATTCACAATGCAGTACAATGAATTAAGAAAAAGCAATGTCAAAAAGAAAGGTCTTCAGCCTTGATTTAAAAGAGCTGAGAGTAGGTGTCCCGACCTACAGTTTTCCGGTAGTTTGTTCCACATATGTGGAGCATGGAAACTAAATGCTGCTTCCCCCTTTTTGGTTCTGATTCTGGGGATGGCAAGCAGACCTGCCCCAGATGATCTGAGAGGTCTGGGTGGTTCGTAGTTCACAAGCATATCCAAAAGGTATTTTGGCCCTATACCATTTAGTGATTTATAAACCAGCAGAAGTATTTTGTAATCTATTCTTTGAGGCACTGGAAGCCAGTGTAGAGACATCAGAACTGGAGTGATGTGATCCACTTTCTTGGTGTTAGTGAGGACTCGAGGAGCAGCGTTTTGAATCAGCTGCAGCTGTCTGATTGATTTTTTAGGGAGACCTGTAAAGACACCGTTACAGTAGTCAAGTCTACTGAAGATAAAGGCATGGCCAAGTTTTTCCAAATCCTGTTGATACATAAGTCCTTTAACCCTTGATATATTTTTAAGATGATAAAAGGCAGACTTTATTAATTTAATGTGACTGGTAAAATTCAGGTCATAGTCCATAATAACACCAAGATTTCGTGCTTTGTCTGCTGTTTTTAACATTATCGTTTGAAGCTGAGCGCTGGTTCTTGATCGTTCCTCTTTTGCTCCAAAAATAATCACCTCAGTTTTTTTTTCATTTAGTAAGGAAGTTCTGGCATATCCAGTCGTTAGTTTCTTTTTTATTGGACTATAGTGCCCAGGCGACATGGTTATGTAGATTTGTGTATCCTCTGCATAACTATGATAACTTATGTTATTATTTTTCATAATCTGAGCTAGTGGAAGCATGTAGATATTAAACAGGAGAGGTCCCAGGACAGAAAGTGCGTGACTTTGCACTGCCCCCAAATGGCCAAATATGGCTCCCCCTTGAATTTGAAAGCTGGTTCACATACTACAGCTTCTCCCCTTCCCATTGGTGCCCAGCATGTCCATATCTACCCTGGAGTTATGGAGAAAACCCAGCTCCAACCACATCAAGATTTTGACAATTCTATTGCTAGAGTGCCTGAATTTGCACTGCCCCCAAATGGCCAAATATGGCTCCCCGTTGAATTTGAAAGCTGGTTCACATGCTACAGCTCCTACCCTTCCCATTGGTGCCCAGCATGTCCATATCTACCCTGGAGTTATGGAGAAAACCCAGCTCCAACCAAATCAAGATTTTGACAATTCTTTTGCTAAAGTGCCTGACTTTGCACTGCCTCCAAATGGCCAAATATGGCTCCACGTTGAATTTGAAAGCTGATCCACATACTACAGCTCCTCCCCTTCCCATTGGTGCCCAGCATGTCCATATCTACCCTGGAGTTATGGGGAAAACCCAGCTCCAACGAAATCAAGATTTTGACAATTCTATTGCTAAAGTGCCTGACTTTGCACTGCCCCCAAATGGCCAAATATGGCTCACCCTTGAATTTTAAAGTTGAATATTACCCGCTTGACAGTCTAGGGTGGTGTACTATCACTCACTATCAGTGAAATGAGTCTGGCTAAACAGGTTTCATTTTTAGAGCAGCCTGAAAAAGAGTTAAAATGTAGTTTATTTGGACAATTTCAAAGCATATATTTTTAAAATCAGAATGCTCTGATGTTAAACTAAACAGGAGGTTTCATTTTTAGAGCAGCCTGAAAAAGAGTTAAAATATAGCTTAATTGGACATTTTCAATCCTACATCAGAATGCTCTGATATCACCCGAGTGACAGTCTAGGGTGGTGTACTATCACTGTGAAGTGAAATGAGTTGGGCTAAATAGGTGGTTTCATTTTTACAGCAGCCTCAAAAAGAGTTAAAATATGATTGTGATTTTTTTCACCAATATTGCGATTGCGATTTAATATTAGATTATTGTTTGAGCTCTTTGTCTTCTGTATTATTCAACAAATACAAGCAATAAATCATTGTATAGTATGTGTAGTATATGATTTACTTACACACATGGTTCCATTTGGCTAAAACAAATGGTTAGAGGTCACCTTCTAGAGGAAGTGACTTTGTTGGAGCAAATGGGGGTCACTGACTGATTGGCCCCAGTACTGGACTGAACTACCCCCATCACCACGTCTCATGTTACACAGGACAGTACTTAACCTCATGTTTGAAGAGAAAATCTTCAGAGTGACCATTTTGAGAACTGAGAACTGTCCTCTCCGGGTTCTGCAGAATCCGTCATGGTGCTGAATCTTTGATGTAATAAACCTTTTTATAATCAAGATCAGTGTCCGCGAATACTTCTTCCATACAGCATCAAGCAACGAAACTAAAGATACCACATATGAACAACACAAGATTAGATAGATTAAACAAACTGTTCTGTCCTGGAGGCCAGGCCTGTATGTGATGATGAAATTAGGGGATGCATGAATTTATATGAATGGCATGTTTTATTTAACTACTTCAATCACAGTAGTATATTGAGCACTGACCAAGCCTGGTGTAAACATTCAAATGAAAGTCAGAAACAAACCACACAAACTATAGTGCAGATTGCAGAAATATAAAAACAAATATGTGGCTTTACCACACTTAGTAGTATTTAGATTATTTAATTGATTGCACATTTTAAACACTGTCTTTGAACTTTACTAGACAGTTAAATAAGTAAAAAATATATATACAACTGTGTATTTTTTACAGCGCACACAGAGGAGCTGCCTCCAGCCCCTCCCCCTCATGAAGTTGCGTGCCGTGTGCATGACAGCGTCAACGTTGCACTTGCTCAGAGAGGCTATCGTTACGTTAGTAGTAGCTAGTATGCTGCCGGTCGTCTTGTCGTGCGATTAACTGTACTAATAAAACCGTTGAAACAACGCAGCCACGTTGCTATGAAAGCCCCCCTACGTCATTTATCAGAGTCTGGTTGTTACCCCTCCACGTGGCAGTCTCCTCCGCTCCATATCTTAATAACGGAGCTAGCTAACTGGAGCTAACTGCTAATCAGAGCTAATCGTTGCTAACAAAGCCTTCAGTTCTGCGTGCCTCTATCCATTAACTGCATGTATGGACTTGAGCCCGAATAAAACCCTTCATTTTATTAAAATGGCTGTAAAAGTTTTAAACTACAACTCAGAGTTGTTTGAATGACAGAAATCTGCTCAAAGTACAGCATAGCGTTAGCGTGCCAAGTTGCCATGTTTTCTCTGCGGAGTGCAGACTGACTTGCTCTCGCGAGTCACGTGACAAATCGCAGTCTTTGAGATTAGGAAATCGCTTTCCGTTTTAACATATCGCAATATTATTGCAAATGCAATTAATCGTTCAGCCCTAGCCTTTATTTTAAAATCCTACATCGGAATGCTCTGATATTACCCGAGTGACAGTCTAGGGTGGTGTACTAATCACTCTGAAGTGAAATGAGTCTTGCTAAACAGGAGATTTCGCAAGAGGTTTCGCAAGATAAATGCTGGAATAATGTTACATATCACAGATTGTTTTACAGAAATGTCCTACTTTCAGTGGATTTTTCATTTACTTTTTATTTTGATCGTAGAAGGTGCAATATGAAGCAAAAATAATAATAATCGCAAATCGAATCGTAATCGCAATATCTGGCAGGAAAATTGCAATTAGATTTTTTTTCCCCAAATCGTTGAACCCTAGTTGAGGTCAACTGACATATACGACTGGTGGCGTCAGATATTGTTTTCTGTTTACCTGCTTGTTTAGAAAATAGCTCTTGAGTGAGATATCAGGAGGGAACAAAAACAGGTGTAGATTGTCAATTTGCTTTACATGCTCAGATGACTTGCCAAGCAGAGAGGGCTGCAACACACTTACCTCTTTGTATTCCCCATTGCGGTTTGCTTTAACACTAGAACGGGCATGACGGTCATTTTGACCGTTTTGAAATTTATATGTGTAATAACTTGCTTGCTAATAACTAGCTGAATTAAAAAATACAAAACTGCTGGTACCTGACTTTTCCTAAAAGACTATGTATTTTAATAGTTAATAGTTTTTATATACATTACACAAAAGGCAAAGAAAATACAATCACTTTTACCTATTTCGGCCATACACGGTCATATTGACCGCTCGGATTTTCGCGGTATTGTTTAATCTTTTGCGCAGTTGAAGATGCATCTTGGTTGATTAGTAACTACCATAGTCTCTGTCAGATATATTGTAGGATATATTGTGAGAATAAAGTGAGAGGCTTTAGAGTTCATGAGCTGACCTTGTCGTCTCTGCTTCTCTGGCTTATCAGAGGCCATCTGGTCTTTTAAAGTGATAAGATATTATAAAGGGAGTGCGGGATATTGGCACTACCCAGGGAAATGATTAGAAACTGAGAAAGGCCTATTCTGATCAGGGGAAGCAGAGACAAAAATGGAGCTGTGTCTAAGATGTGATTCGCAATAAGTAAGAAGTAAGAATCAGGCATGAAATGACCTTGTTGTGCCCCTTTTCTGCTCTGCAGAAGATAAGAACATGTACATATCTCAGGCAGAATACACACTGTAAAACATTGATGAAAAAGAGTATACAATTTGAGACACCTGTCTAGTTAACAATAACAGAACTGTCTTCTTGTGCGTCATCCTTTAACAATTTCCATGAGAAAGCCGGACCTGGACTACATCCAGCTGATAAGCGAAGATATCACCATGAAGAAGGCAAAGCATAGGATGTATAAGAGTACGAGGCTTTTAGTTAGCGATAATCAGATGCTGAACTTGACTATGTCTGTTTGCTAGAAAGAGAAATAGGCTGTCTTGAAGGAGTCTGATCCTTGTGCACAAGTAATTATTCTGCAATATCATTCACTAAAGCTTTGATATAACTTATCTATAAGCGAATCCTGTGTCTTGATTTGATTCTGGTCTACCATTTTAATGAACACTTAGGCTACATGGTGTAGTGACCACAAATTGGAGTCGAATAGTATCTGGCCTTTTGGGCCAGACCAGAACTGGTCAACGGTCACACTTTTTCCTATACATCACCAGTCCATCCAAAGCTAATGAAATCTGACTCGTGTTCCCAGCAGTCTGTTAAAATGCCCTTTGCAGGATGTGAGTCACAATGCCCCTGGAGATTAACCCAGTATGCCAGCATTGACCCGTCGTATTCTCAAAGGCATCTCTCCCATTTCCAACTGCATCGCTGAAACTGGAGATGTTTTAAAAGACCCACTACAGATCCTCAGAGCCTGAGCTTGCAAGACATCCAGCTTCTTGAGATGAGATTCTGCTTCTGACATGAAAGCTATACAACCATAATCTAAAACAGGTCTCATGAGTGCCCAATATATATTTTGTAAAGATGATCTACTTGCTCCCCACTCCTGTCCTGCCAAACAACAGAGTACATTAATAACCTTTTTACATTTATTCTGAATCTTTCCAATATGCATATTCCATGTGAGCTTTTCATCAAACCATACACCCAGAAATCGAATTGCTTTTACTTGTTCAAGAGGTTGATCGTACAGTTTTAACATCATGGGTGCAATTTTATGCCGTCTTGAAAAACAGATCACCTGAGTTTTTGCCACAGATAGTTTGAATCCCCATCTATTTGTCCATCCCTCCACCTGAGCCACTGCAGCCTGTACTTTTCTATTTACAAACGCCACATTGCGGCCTCTTATCCACAAAGCCCCGTCATCCGCATACAAAGACCTTCCCACACCTTGATCAACATTACAAAATATATCGTTTATCATAATGTTGAAAAGCAATAAACTACAAACGCTTCATTGCGGGGTACCATTCTCCACCAACACTGGAGTATTCTGCACCTACTTTAACTTGTATGTTTAAGTAAAACATCCAAAACCCAATTATATGCTCTACCACCAATTCCCAAAGATTTCAACTTAATAAGTAGTCCTTCTTTCCAGAGCATATCATATGCCTTTTCCACATCAAAGAATACAGCCATCACTACTTCCTTATTGGTCTGTGCTTTCCTAATTTCTGATTCCAAGCACAACACTGAATCCATTGTATTTTGACCTTTACGGAACCCACTTTGATATGGAGAAAAAAGAGCTTTACTTTCTAGGAAATATGTTAACCTTTCAGTAACCAGTCTTTCCATGATTTTACATAAATATGATGTTAAGGCAATAGGTCTATAACTAGATGGATCTGAGGGGTCTTTCCCTGGTTTTAGAATAGGCACTATTATCGCTTGTTTCCACACTGATGGAAGTTGACCGATATCCCAAACACTGTTAAAAAGTTTTAACACTTTGGCTAGTGAGTTCTCTGTCATATACATTCCAACATTTTATAGCACACACCATCTTTTCCAGGAGTGGTTTGACGAGCACCAAAAACTGCTCTTACATACTACTCAAACATACTAAAAGGCAAATCTAATGGATCTCCTGACTCTTCTGCTTTATCCACTATTCTGGGATTCTCCATTAGGGTTCTGTTTCTACACTGCCTGGCCTCCTCTGAAAGATTATCTGAACTATGCACTGTCCTAAATGTTTGAGCAAGAAGCTCAGCCTTCTCTAAATTGTTGACAGCCATTTTTTCCCCACTAATCAACACTGGAATTTCATAATTCCCACGGATCCCACCCATTCTCCTAATCATTCCCCAGACATGTGACAACTGTACTTCTCTTCCAATACTATTGCAGTACTGCCTCTAAAATGTGCGTTTTTGAGTCCTAATTGTTCTCCTTACTATAGTCAGGGCCCTTTTATATTGAACCAAAGCTTCCAGAGAATGGAGTTTCTTGAGTTACTTAAATGCTTTATTTCTGCCTTTTATGGCTTTACTACATTCACTATTCCACCAGGGTACATTCTTGTTCCGTCTAGCTCCTGCACTTTCTGGAATGTTTCCTTTAGCTGATTGTAGTATTACCTCAACTATACCATCATTACATTTGTTTACATCCACCTGATTCTCCACTTTAAGTATTTTAAAACGGTTTGTACTTTTGTCTTGGAAAGCTTCCCAATTAGCATTTCCTAATTTCCACCTAGGAATATTCTTTCTGCCTTTTCAAAAAGAATCTTAGTACCAAGTTCAGTCCTCACAGGATAGTGATCGCTACCCACTGTCGTATGCCTTACCACATTCCACGTACATGTACCTGCTATTTCACTGGATACAAAAGTCAAATCAAGTGCTGTTTCGGTATTTTGTGTGCTATTATAGCATGTACCTTTCCCAGTATTAATCCAGACTAAATTGTGCTCATCTACAAATTCTTCAATAACTGCACCATTTGCATCTGTTCTATTACTACCCCACAGTGAGTTATGAGAATTAAAGTCCCCACACCATACTACCCTGTCTTGCAAAGATCCCCCAACATCCTCTAAAATATCTTGACTTAATTGTCCACATGGATTATAATAAATTATACAGTGCCTGACAAAAGTCTTGTCGCTTATCTAAGTTGTAGGAACAACAAATAATAACTTGACTTGTAGTTGATCAATTGGAATCAGAAATGGTTTATATGAAAGGCAAAGGCTTCTGGATTATGCTTATTATACCAAAATAAAGTTTTGTATCATTCATTGAGTTTTATCATTGAATTAGGACAGAAAGGTCAGATTTGGCTTGGACAAAAGTCTTGTCGCATACAAAAATACAGTAATGTATGGTAGAAATTATACTTTATTGTGAATACACAAACATGCTACAATGACATCAGAGCATACGTAAAGTCATGGTGCCTTGGGAAAAAGAAAATGAGCTTGGAGGACTACATCCATACGTCTCGGCAATGACTCAAATAACGTATTGATGAAGTCATCTGGAATAGCAAAGAAAGCAGTCTTGCAGGACTCCCAGAGTTCATCAAGATTCGTTGGTTTCATCTTCCAAGCCTCCTCCTTTATCTTACCCCAGACATGCTCAATAATGTTCATGTCTGGTGACTGGGCTGGCCAATCCTGGAGCACCTTGACCTTCTTTGCTTTCAGGAACTTTGATGTGGAGGCTGAAGTATGACAAGGAGCGCCATCCTGCTGAAGAATTTGCCCTCTCTTGTGGTTTGGAATGTAATGGGCAGCAATAATTTGTTGATACTTCAGGCTGTTGATGTTGCCATCCACTCTGCAGATCTCTCGCACACCCCCATACTGCATGTAACCCCAAACCATGATTTTTCCTCCACCAAACTTGACTGTTTTCTGGGTGAATCTTGGGTCCATGCGGGTTCCAACAGGTCTTCTGCAGTATTTGCAGCAATTGGGATGCAGTTCAATGGATGATTCATCAGAAAAATCAACCTTCTGCCACTTTTCCACTGTCCATCCTTTCACCAAGCTGTGGGCCTTTGCAAATGCAACACACTTTTTTAGTTGTCTTCTGTTTAATGCTGGTTTGTGAGCACTAATTCGGCCATGGAGGCCACTGCGTGAGAGAATTCGACAAACTGTTGTTATAGATACAGGGGTTTCTGGTGGCCAGCCCAGAAAAAGGGCTGGCCCTAGACTGTCGAAGCAACAAACGGTCCTCTCGAACAGTTGTCTTACGGGGTCTGCCTGACCTGGACTTTTCATGAATTCCAGTTTCTTCAAATCTTTTTCTTATCCTTTCCACTTGATGTTTGGATACATTGAAGATGTCTGCCACCTCAGCAGCAGACTTGGTCTTCAGGCTCTTGATGATCAGCACTTTGGTCTGTGGTTGAATCTTTGGCATGTTGTGAGAGGTCAGGTTGCACTTCACATGAAGGTCTGGTATGCTGGAGTTCTTTTTATACACACCCAGGAATGTGTTAATTACAGTATTTGTCACAGGTGAAACTCTAATCTGTGATTGGTTGAATCATATAAAGACACGACAAGACTTTTGTCCAAGCCAAATCTGACCTTTCTGTCCTAATTCAATGATAAAACTCAATGAATGATACAAAACTTTATTTTGGTATAATAAGCATAATCCAGAAGCCTTTGCCTTTCATATAAACCATTTCTGATTCCAATTGATCAACTACAAGTCAAGTTATTATTTGTTGTTCCTACAACTTAGATAAGCGACAAGACTTTTGTCAGGCACTGTACCTATAGGGCCTCTTTCTGCCCATATCTTGATCCCAATTGCTTCATGACCTGTGCTCACATACACAGCTTTGTAACTCATTCCAGTCTGTATAAATGCTGCAACTCCTCCCCCTCTTCCAGTTTCCCTATCTTTTATCTTTTTTTTAGCAAAGCTATGCCGTTCATACAGCAGGGCTGTAGAACCCTATTTTTTTTTATATTGATTAATCAGACATTATTTTTTTCCATTATTCTTCCCCGCCTAAAACTCCGACTACAGCCTAAACCGTACATGATGGGGGGTTGGCATTTTCAGTAATGGTCCCAAACTCCGCAAGGACCTCAGACGCAAAAATAGACCCACTTCCACCACTAGGTGGCGCTATAGCAGAAAAAACGTGTTTGACCCTATAACTCCCACACCGTACACCGGACATTCAAAAACCATACATCCACGCGTTCCCTGGATCCAACTGAATCACGTGATATAGGCCACGCCCATTTCTGCCTAAACTTTTATGCGTGAAAAATCGCGATTTATCAAAAACCTACTTTTTCGAACTCCTCCTAGACCCTGCGACCGATCGGCACGCAATTTGGCATGTAGCATCTCCAGATGGGCCCGACAAAAAGTTGAAAAATTGCGCATATTACGCACAAACAAATTTGTGTAGCTAACTATGAAAACACCAACTTTGCCATATCTCAGCCAAAATAAATGCCATCAACGCCAAACTTATGATTTTTGTTTAACATGACCCTCTGAAGGTCACTTACCCGTTTTACAAAAATTGGACACTAGGGGGCGCTACAAGTACAAAAAGTTTATATCTCATGAACCGCTCTTCCGATTTTTACAAAATTTGTTGGGTATCATCTAGGGCCAATCTTGAGGCCAACCCTTGAGTGGGGTACTGAGGGGTCAAAGTGGGCGTGGCCTATGGGACCCAGGTCCAAATTTACTACTTGCACTAAATTGAACAACTTTAAATTTACAGTGTAGATAGACAATGGGTCATGGACCACACATACCAAAAATTACACATGTGCACCACTAGGTGGCGCTATAATGGTTTTTTGCCTTTAACTCCCACATTACAGATTGCACATAAAAAATCCTTACATCCATGTGTTCCTTGAATCAAGCTGAATCACATCATATAGGCCACGCCCATTTTTGCTTAAATTCTTTTGCACAATATCGCGCAATGCGCAAAACCAACTTTTTCAAACTCGTCCTAGGCCGTGTGACGGATCAGCACGAAACCTGGTACTTAGCATCTCCAGATGGACCTGACCAAAAGTTACCCAAGGAATTTTGCTATGTTGAAGTTTGCGCATTTGACGACCAAACAAATTTTCCTAGCTAGCTACCACACACGTATCATATCATATCTCGGCCAAATTAAATGTTATCAGCAAATATATTCAGATCGTTGTTCATCATCCCACTACGATGCTCTGTACCAAATTTGGCAAAGATCGGCCTTTAGGGGGGCGCTATAAGCAACGTTTATTTGTTTTGGCCAATAACTCAATGCATTTAAATGGGGAATTTGCAATTGCAATATCTCTGCCACAGTAAATGCAATCAACGCGAAACTTGTAGTGCTCGTTCGGCATGCTGCTCTGAGGCTCTGTACCAAATTTGGCGAAGGTCGGCCATTAGGGGGCGCTATAATCGACGTAGACAAGTTTTGGCCCTTTTACTCAATGTTAATGGGATATTTGCAATGGAAATGTACCACAGACCTTGCAGCTCACACTTCTCAATATTTACTGATGTTTGCCTCCTACCGTTTTGGTTTTGGTTTTTGCTTTTGTGTGCTCCCCTGGTGTTTTACAATAAACAAACTACTTAACCCACTTGACAAAGTTGCTACAACCTTCACAGTGGACAAATGCAACTCTTTTCTCTCACTTTTTCAATCCAAAATCAACACCATTCACAGGCGCCGATACCGTGCAATTAAACATTGCAGTTGGTGCTAAGTGGAGAGTCTGTCATAGTGTGATTGGTTATGTCGGTGGCATTGATGCTTAATTTCCCATGAAGCACCCACGGAGGAAAACATAAATCGGCGCCTATGACGCCATTTGCAACAACTTGACCACCTCCCCTGCTCCTTCAACCACCACACCTGCCTCCCTCCTCCACCCTCTCGGTTACTCTCTCATGCTGCTCTCTGCTGTCTCCTGCGGTCGGGGGTTAAGAAGTTTGTTTATTGTAGAGAATTCTTAAAGGTAGTCCGTATAAGCGTGGAGGTGAACTGTTGACCGCTACGTTTCCAACGGCGACGTACCGCAGGCGTCGCGGCTTGCGCCTCTCGATATTTCGCGATGTTTGCCTCCCTGCCGCCCGGCTTCGGGTTCCGCTTTCACGCGCTCCCCTGGGCGTCGGGGGCGACTGGCGTGGGTGGCTTGGGCCCCGTCATAACTGCTTGCAGTTCTAGTTTTATTTTATCATTCAGGTTGAATTTGAGTAATTGCATTGTCTGTGTGCTGCAGAAAGAGATAACAAAGACAAAATACAATTAGTGAAAAGTGGTCAATTAACACAAACTTCAAACAAACACAAATGCACAGGTTTTAAGATAATAATACAACAAACAATCTATCCACATTGTCTATAGCACATGTCTGGCAAACTGACAGTAACTCATGGCATAAAACAAATCAAAATGATAAATTGACTCACGTTGGACATTGGAGTGCAAAGAATGAGCCAAAGGGTTTCCAATCAATTTATAGGCAACAGGTGAGGTGGGCGTGGTCAGGTGTCAGGTGGCAAAAGTATCCTTGAAAGAGCGAAATGGAGTGGAAAGGAAATGGAATGGCAGGAGTCTTTTCATCCAGATTGCTTTCCCTTGTTGTTCTCCATCCTTACATATGATTAACATTGCTCCATTTCTCAATATCTTGGCACTCCTTACCTCCCCAATTTCCTTAGCGATGGTTTTAGTTAACCTTTTTGGATTCCATGCGCAGAACGAAGCTCCCTCTTGCACAAGTTTGACTAACACCTTAAAGTGCCCATATTATGAAAAAATCACTTTCTCTGGGATTTGGGGTGTTATTTTGTGTCTCTGGTGCTTCCACACTAGGGTTGGGTACCGAAACGCGGTGCCAATAGGGCACCGGTTCCGACCTAAATGGTAGTAACGAGACCGAATAAGAACGAAAATTTCGATGCCTTATTTCGGTGCCTGACTTTACACTACACTCAACAGCAGGTAACATTAGCCTACCTTTAGCTAGCAGCTGGATTAAACACGGTTCAAATGCTGACAGCTAACGTTAAACAGTGTAAAGTGTGACTGTATTTCAACACCGGGACGCAACAGTCTGCTCTGCAGCGCAGCAGATGCCGACGTCGGAAAAACACAGACGGTGCGTTCACTGAAACTGGTAACCTACAGCCTCGCGGTGCATTCAAAGTTATTGTAAAATACCCTTTTCCCATCTGGTGGTTGCTTTTGTCATTCAACAGCAATTTACTGGTGAAATAAGTTATTGTTTATTATAAGTTATAGTTATTACATTACTATTAAATCATTTAATTTTGACCATATGGCCGTAGTAATAAACAAGTTCCTCTTAAATGTCGCCGACTGTTGTTTAGTACCCTTCTTTTTTTTCTTCTTTTTTTTTTAACTTTCTTAAAAAGTATCGGTTCAGGCACGGTTTAGGCACCGGCACCGTTTTAAAAGTACCGCTTTAGCACCGGTATCGGAAAAAAACCAAACGATACCCAACCCTATTCCACGCGTATACAAACTTTGAAAAAAAAACATCCATGCTGTTTTGAGTGAGATACGGGTTTCTAAATGTGTCCTGCCTCCAGTCTCCAGGTGAGCTGTTCAAAATCTGCACGGCTTTCTACGTAACTAGCCGAGACGAGGGGCCTAGGGGGCTAACAGTTAGCATGCTAGCGCTAGCATGCTAGCTCATTCTCAATGGCAAAACACTGCTACGACACACACAAATTCACCCTAATCTACTAAATAAATTGTATAGAACTACTTACATGTCCCTGTTCTGCAGGTATTCCACCGAAAGTTGGAAGTGTGCCCTCATTTAGAAGAAGTCTCCCGGCTAATCCTGCACCTAATCACAGTGCAGTGCAGCGGTCAGCAGTGGAAGTCCTATCCCCAGCACCTAGCCCTGTGGAAAATTTGCATTTCCTATGATGGTGAAGGCATGACCAATGAGCAGAGATGTATAGTAACGAAGTAGAACTACTTCACTACTGTATTCTAAGTACTAAAAGGCTGTATCTGTACTCTACTGGAGTATTATTTTTTTCTCCTACTTCCACTTTTACTTGAGTACATATTTTCTATATTCTCTCTTTTACTCTGATACATTTTTTATGTGCTGCATCGTTACTCGTTACTGTTGTGAATTCCTCACGCTACAGAGACTGTGTAGGTTACAGTGTGTGTAGTTACGGCTACGTTAGTTACGTACGCTAAGTTATGTAAGAAATCCCAGAGATCACCTTGCATTTCTTTAAATTACGGCGATCGCCTGTTCAGAAGTCAGAGACGATGTAAATTTGTACTCTTTCTATTTAGCTAATGTTGCAGCAGATTAAGCTATTCCTGAGTTGTTTCAGTCTGCAATGAGTACTGAATGTTAATCATTTTACCCTGTGATGTTAAACTGCTAGTTTATCTGTATTTAACTTTCCACTACATCACACATGTTACTAGCTAGTGTGTGATACGTTTTTTGGGGCTTTAGTCGTTACTGTGCTGGAGAGGATGTTCATTTTTCTTGCACAGTGTGATAATTGTACATTTTACTTTAGTATTTGTTAATAAGTGATTAATAACCCACTGTTATATCAAATAATAGTAGTTATAACAGCTGTGACATTAATATACCTTTTTTGGGTTTATTTCAGAAACTTCCTTCATGTATCCAGCAATGTACAGCTTGTGACTGCCTGTAATGCACCATCTTACTACCAAGTAAAAAGTTGAACTCCAACAATATGATATTCAAACTTTTGACTGCTTTCTTTAATAACTACATAACACAATACTTGTACTTGTACTTTCAGTACTTGAGTAGTACATTTTAAAATAAACTACTTGCAATACTTAAGTACAAAACAGTTTGAATACTTTAGTACTTCCACTTAAGTGTGGTGCTTAAAGAGCACTTCAACTTCTACTCAAGTCACTTTTCTGATAGAGCCCTTGTACTTTTACTCAAGTATGGGTCTCTAGTACTTTATACATGTCTGCCAATGAGTATAATAATAATAAGTATTATTATAACCTATTTGGACCATGGATATATATATAATATAATATAATATAATAATTATTATATAACCTCTTTGACAGCGCTGTGTTTGCCTGATATTTGTTATATCTAGGATATATCATGTAGAGCATGTTTTGGAAAGGTTTAAACTGAATATTTATTATTTTTGTGATTTACAGTAGTAGTCCTCATAATTGTGTCTGAACAAAAAACAGAAAATTTAATTTGCATTTAGAAATTAATTTCTGACTTTTGACAAAATAACTCAATGTCCACTAATTTAGCCTAGTACTAAAACCCACTACTTGTAATGCTAGAAAGCTACTAAAATATTATTATTTAATTTTATCCATATGCGTTACGTAGTATGACAGTAATATTTTATTTCGAAAACACAAAATGGACAGGATTGTTTACGTATTAATTATTGCTTTTTTTTTAGCTAATTCTATATAGAAACAAACCCCACCATTAGTCACTTGCTTAATAATAAATATTCATTTATACACCAACTTTGTTGCTAAATTGCAAAATAAAAGGCGTTGAAGACCTGAAAATTAAAAAAAGTATGAGATAATCGATTTTGAATCACTTGATTATACAACACATCTTTACCTCTATTTTTCTCTTGTCTCATATATTAATCTATAAACAGTTCCCTGCATGTTCAGCAAGTGTTCCTTTTCTTCTAATACTCTACATGTGCATGTATATGGTATGATATTTATGTTTATGATTGTTTAATTGAAGTTTTTTGATACTATCTCTGACAAGACAAAAATGAAATCACTTTGCTTAAATCTAAAAAAAAAACCTGTAAACTTTTTTAACTGGACATACTGAATAAGATACACAATTCGCTCCTATTTAGAATAAGAATGACATGCAGGCAGGTTTGGTTAAGTTTATTTGAAAAATCATAATAAATAACAATGTACATAAATACTTTCAGTTTTGTATCAAAAGAACAATGTGACATGTCTCACAGGTCACAGGGACAGAAACAGCAATCATATGAGGTAAATAAACAAACCTGAAAACATTTACTCTGTATTCATGCATTAACAGTAACTAAACTTTGAATTTCTTAAGTTTTAAGTTACTTTGCAGGCAGCTCAAACTCAAGAGCAAAACATTTTCTTTCCCTTGTCATAACTTCCCTTGTCTTTTTTGTCTCTTTTGTACATGACAGCACAATCAAATAGGAAAAGCACTATAAATATGAAAAGGTCCAGTCAGTGTCTAAATGCAGCAGCGGTGTAGTCTACGTGATACACAGGTATACGCAGTATACCCACTAAGAAAGCTCCAGGATTTGGGTGCCCGGATAGCTCAGTTGGTAGAGCGGGCGTCCATATATAGAAGTTTACTCCTTGATGCAGCGGGTCAGGGTTTGACTCTGACCTGCAGCCCTTTGCTGCATGTCATTCCCCCTCTCTCTCCCCTTTCATTTATTCATCTGTCCTGTCAATAAAGGCCTACAAATGCCCAAAAAATAATCTTAAAAAAAAGAAAGCACCCTCTTAAAAATGCCCAATGACACACAACAACATACTTTCCATTATATTTTTGATATATTTTGAATTATCATCTGTGTTTTTCTTCTTCGCATAGGCTAAATAAAGGTATTTCCACTGTAAATTGGTGAATAAACGTTATCTGAATGCAGGAAATGAAGTCTTTGACGCTCAAAATAACACCCAGACCCCCACTATGATATGCCCCCCTCCCCCAAAGGCAGATTCTGGCCCATATATAGGCCAATATATTTATATACAGTACAGTATACCCACTACAATACATTAGACTACACCACTGAAATGCAGCACTACAATTTGAAATTGACAGTGAAACTAGCATTTTGAATTGGATATATATTTGTTCCCTGCAGCTGACAGTGTCTTCTTAACCCACGGGTGGAAATCAGAGAATATAACAAAAAAGTATTTTATACACATTTACAGCACTGCACTCATAATGTAGCTAACGTGCTACATTTGTAGCTTTTTGTAGGAAACAGTTTCCTCAGAAACATTTAGATTAATTACATATTATGGCAACCATTTTGTTATATTTCCATTGTATGCTTGTGCAACTAACACCCTTGTTTTCAGTTTACCTACACGTAATAGCAGTAATCCCAGTGTTGTCTGAAGGCCGGATCCCACCATGAGTTTAATGCCGACTGAAAGTTATGATTATGTCAGTTCCTCATAGCTGTGTTCTTCAAAATCACCCATATTGCATTCTTTTCACATGTCCATACTGTATGTCTTGTAACCAGCCGGAATCTCTCAGCCGTGACTTGAAGCCGAAGGTTTAGTAGCAGGGGCAGACCTTGGCTGAGGCTTTCCTTGGACCTTTATCATGTTTCTTTTCTTGATGGACTGGAGCAGAGAGGAGAGGTAGACTGTAGAGGATGATGATAGTCAAATTTACCACCACACAAAGCAGCGCTGCACCCACTGAGTTGGCAAAGGTAATGGGTATGGAGTGTTCAAGGAGCCAGGGGCGCCGGGTTACCATGTCCTGTTCCATGGCCTTCATCTGCAAGTGGGTGCCGAGGATGCCGCACACATGGAAGAGTTGATGGCTGTGACCTGCAGAGGGAGCAGTCGAGTCGTGTTTGAGCCAAGGCAGCACAGTGACATGTCACAGTAGAAACAGTAGTTGTACATTTCAAAGCCCTCACCACTGAGCAAATGAGTCACTTGAGTGCCAACTGATTTCAACAGAATGAAAAAATGTGGAGGTGGTTATGCATTAGCTTTACTTTACAATGTTTAACACAATGAGAATACATTTAAAGTATGTGTATAAGTGAATCCTGTGTTTCACAAAGTTTGACAACATATTTAAGTTTTTTAAGATCTTAAATGTGACATTTGACAGGGAGCTGTAAAAAAGCTGACTTTAGATCAGTAAATTGCACATGAATGCATCATTATGGCATAACTTTTCACTCAATCCACTTTTTAAATTGGTTTCATACTTTAAAAAAAAAGAGAGAATTATACAAGTTTAAAACAAATGTTTTATATAAGCATACGTTTTTTAGTCATCTTTGACTTTTCCCAAATGTTTCCTTGCATATAATGAGTAGTAGCCTGTGATACATGCATATTACTGTAGTCTCTTAGATCTCTTCTGAATCTTGGGCTTTGCTCTGCTCCCACATTACACACTTCATGTTGTTACATTTAAGTACTATGTTGTCTTTAAACTCATTTGAGACAAGCTTGTGAGAAAGGGATATGTAAGGAAATGAAACTGCACGTAAAATCAGTATCACCACTATTGCAACATTACTGACTGTATTTACAGTAGGCTATAAAACCTAAGACTTCTCAAAAATCTACTGCCACTTAAAAATGCAGAAGTTGGTAAATGGTCCAATGAACAGTAAATAAAATATTAAAAGAATAATAATACAGAGGTAGATATACTGTGCATTTATCATTTACACCTGCTTTAACTATGACATGGAAAAAAGCTGTAAACACAACACTGACATGTCATCATTGCCTTTTAAGTTGATATGACTTGTTAGCAAACACTATCTCATTTACACATCCACCAGATATGAAGCAATATTTAATTTTAATTTATATACTGTAGTACTCTCCTATTAGCTCTGTTTTAGTCTCAACCTACTCTTGAGGGAAATATTTGGCTCTGTAACTGCTATGTAACACTATATCCACTATGTTCACCAGCTAATTGTTAACTTTGTCTGCCATTTGGTTATGAGCAGTGGGGTTTTCTTGCTAAAAACAGCTGACTACTGTGACTGGAAACAACACTGATAAAGAGTGGTGACAATGGATCAAACAGAACAAAGACAAGGCAACAAATTAGCTGAAAGATGCTGAAACACTCCTCAGAGTTCTAGGGAACAGCAGATGTTAATTCTCGGTGGGTTCTGGTTGACACACTGGGCAAACAAACCAAAGCTTAATATGCTAATGACAACAACAAAAGCTACTCCTCAAATCAGTCTTACCTATGTAGTCGAAGCTGCCAGGTGCCAGGCGCTCAGGTAAATGTGTGGCAAACAGAAAGCCTGTGAGGAGAGCCAAGGCGATGTGGTTGTAGTGGAGGATGTTGGTATCATTGTCTGTACAGCCCTCTCCTTCACACAGAAACACCTGTGAACAGATTTAACAGATGACAGTGCTCCGTTATTACCACTTTTATCACCTTTACATTTCTTAAGGAGGCATCAACTTCTTTATTAAGTAACTGTTAGTGGAGCTGCCGGGTGATTTGCAACATGAAACTGTGGTTCTAGTCTCAGGGTGAATTATTTACTTTTCCACTGTAACAGGACCAGATTCACATCATATATCATATCATAGGCTGTTCATATTTACAGTCTATGCTAATAACCCTCATCATGAAGAATAACAAAAAGTCATGTATATGAAAGTGTAAGCATGGAGCACCAGAGCCCTAAAAAATGTATGACTTTCTATTTTAGTTCCTTGCTGTTTACCAGAAAAGTCATTCCAGTTAAAGATTTGTGTTTTAAAACACTATCCAATATATTGAACGTTATCTGTGACACACACTGGAGACACATCTTTTCAGATGTGTCTTGTGTGAGGACATTTGTGAAGTGCACAGATATGGCCCTACCCTGTAGAACAGAGGGATGTTGTCAAACAGGTAGGGATAGGCAAAGGCAACAACACGGAGAAATTTGCTGAACTTTGGACCCTGGCTCTCAGGGAATCTGAAATAACAAGAAGAAAGATGTCATTTTCAATAATGACAAACAATAATTATATTCATTAAATATTCCTCATGGTTACACGTATTATAGCTATGGATGAAGCTATGTGGAAACTTACAAAAATAGTATACCTTACAAAATTCTTATACAAGAGTTAAAAAAAAAAAGTTATTAGGCATGCACATATTGTATAGTGGCAGAACACTTAATCCATTTTGGATGTTCTTAGAGTCAAAGTCACTTGTTACAGAACATGTTTTGCCACTCTAAACGGCCCAGCTGAAACTACAATTAGAGTAAACCAAGAGGTCTGGTCCCTATAGTCACACTTAGCTAACACCCATTGTATTAAACAAAGAGTTGCTCAACTCTTGAAAGTCAACAATGTTTATGGGATGAAGTCTGTCTGAAGACATGCCAATAATCACACATTTTAAAAAGATGAGATTGTATTTATCTATTGCTACCATCATTCGAGGCACAACAAAAATAGATAGAATAGTGAAGCGAACAGGAGGAGCAGATTTTTAGCATATGTATTGTCTTTACCTCTTTACGGTGTCATAATTATATTGCAGAAATGGTAAGCCAAGCCTGAGGAGTGGGGAGAGATGAGTGAAAGTACAATACATTAGCTACACCGAGCCAACATTAATCCAGTACATGAAGAGATAACAGTGCTAACTGTGTGATGATTGTTGTAAGTGAAATGGAACAGGGCTGCATTGCTACAGACTGGTTACTGAAGCCACGCCCCCCATCAAGCTTTATATTATAACCACAGTGATCAGGCTGTTTGGCAGGATTTAACGCACACAGTTACTCAGATTGCACATCACAAATATTTGAGACCAGTCACTAAAATGCTGCCATGGATCAGGACTTAGTACAATTTTGAGGTACTTGTACTTGAGCATTTCCATTTTATGCTACATTATACTTCTACTCTATTACATGTCAGAGAGAAATGTTGTAATTTATACTCAACTCCATTTATCTCATACCTTTAGTTACTTTCAGTATAATAATACAACAAATATATTATGATATGTATGCATTCTGCATAATAAGTACTTTTACTATTGTACTTTAAGTATATTTTGATGCTAATACTTTTGTACTTTTACTTAAGTATAAATTTGAATGCAGGATTCTTACTTAACGGAGTATTTCTACACAGTGGTATTGCTACTTTTACTTAGATCTGAGTACGTTTTCCACAACTGGACCAGGGCTAGATTACAACATAACATTATCCTTATTTACAAGTTAAACCAACACTGAATAAACACACTGGAGATTTGAGAATGCTGTGTGTTACAGTATATGCTAACACGTTAGCATGCATGTTAACACCTACTAAATGTTGATTTGCTGAAGTTTAGCATGTACATTTAGCATAAGAACATTTCAACATGCATGCTTATGTTTTCACCATACCTGGAGTAGCAGGCCACAGCGGTGCAGATGACAGTGTTGAGCATAGCGATGGGGACGTAGCAGTGATGGAAGAAGCTGTTCACCCACTTGTCCGGGAAAACATAAGCTGAATAGACGATTGCTGAACCTGCATGGGAACACATCAACAGTGCAAAGTGGTAAACCTTTAAAACTGTATATTTTATTTCAGGAAAAAGTATCTTTACACTCTAGTTTGAGGGATTATCATTTATGATATTTGTCCACCACTATACAATATATATATGAACAGTGCAACCACACACACACACATATATATATATATATATATATATATATATATAGAAAGTGCGGTTGCACTGTGCCCGCCCATGGGGTGGGAGGGCCCATAGACAGGGTAGAGGTGGGGGCATAGACAGGCGTTATTATAGACCCTTTGTACGTGACGTCACGCTCCACTCGCGCGAATTATGAACGCCATGACGGACGGCGGAAGAGCTATGCTGTAGACGGACGGCAAGCTAAACTCGTATGTTTTCACATGATTGTGAATGTGTTCTCATGTTCTCAATCTGCAGAGTAATCCTCACCAACACAAGCATGTGTATGTTTTGCCTTTCTGTTTTAAATGAGTGATAAATAAAATTATCTTCAACCAGCTAGCTAGCTGCCATGCTAACCAGCTGTTCCTGCTAACAGGACCAACCCGATGATGACCCACATAACTAGCTAACATCGGTTATTCACTGACCCAGCTACATATCCAAAAAAGAAAGCCGTTCCCTTGATCATTTAACTTAACACACATACAAAAAATATCGGTTAAATTAAAGATGACATGGCACGGAAACTAGCTTCAAAAAGGCCAAAAAAAAAAGAGTTAATTATGGGTCTGCGGAGCTCCTACTTCACCTAGCTGACAAGATTGATGTCTTATATTTGCCATTATGAGGTTCCTCCCCCCGCCGTTAGCGTAGCATTGCGACCTGTAACCCAGCCAGCTACAAAGAACTGGTAAACATCCAGACTTTTAAAAGCTTTGAGATCAGCACCAGTATATGGGGATACCCCGTTTACCACATAGTGGTACAGATCAGCACCAGTATATGGGGATACCCCGTTTACCACATAGTGGTACAGATCGTGTGGACTGAAGTCGGGCACTCTGTGATTTAATGAGGTCCGTGAAAACAGAGAGAGAAAGAATTAAGGGTCGGTATCTAATCCTGCTATCTCCAACTTCTCCAAATACTGCTCTTTGTGAGCACCTACCAGATGGCCTACCTCAACCGATAACGGCACGACAACTTGTTGTTCAATAGAAGAACCCATAAAGCCATAAATACAGTTTATTTAGTGTTATGTATTTCAAACTGATTGAAACTATGAAACTTTCTGCTTGTCTACTAGTGTTTAGCCTGTGCTTCCGCCGTCCATCATGGCGTCGTCACCTGGTCGTGGTCACGTGTTTGCAAAGGGTCTATAGAACCCACGCAACTTCAAGGCACTTAAATCGGATCGGTGTGTGTGTGTGTGTGTGTGTGTGTGTGTGTGTGTGTGTGTGTGATTGTATTTCATAAGTAGTAACTAGCGTGCACTAGGGCCCGTTATAAAAGCCTGCACTGGGGCCCATCATTACTACCTTACGCCACTGGACAGAATGTTACAAACACCTGTTGATATACTCCAAAACAACACCACCACTAACTTCAATCAGTACCTAAAACTGAACATTAAAGCTTATGAAACAGAACCATGGACAGAGTGACAGTGAACAAACACTTACCCAGGCTGTAGAGACTGAGGGCACCATAGTCGAAGAAGAAGCAGATGTGGCGTGCCCGCGTCGACATGCTGCTGAAGGTGTGAGCACAGCTCGACGCCAGCGGATAAATGCAGCAGGTGAGCAGGAAGATCACAAGAGGCCAGATGAAGGAGTCCTGCCATGCTGTCTGCATCAGCACCACTGTCACTACTTTCCATAGGAAGTACCTGCCAGGAGAAACGGGTCACATTAAGTTAATTAGATTGGATGCAGCAGCACTGATTTTTGTGTGTGTCTTTAGTCCCAACTAAATGTAATTTCAAATCACTTAGTTTTGGAGCTTGATCAAGCAATTGGCATCATACATAATACAAAAAGTGTGTCCAAACATACAGAGGACTGACATATGAAAGGAAAAACCTGTGTAAATGAGTGGAGAAACATAACATGAGCAGATACTTCCATACAGGACATGAGGGGCCACTGAATGGTTTATTATGTGAATCACATGGCCTTCACAGTCACACGTATGAGAGATTTTGGAGCTTGTTTTTTTTCCTTAATTTGTCACCCAACCGTAGATTTCTACAGCCAAGAGGAGGTATGTAGCCTCTACCCTTTGAGCGAGTGAATGAGAGAGAAAGTCATTCACTGTCTTTAAAAATGGTAACAATGTTACATGTGAATAGAGAAGCAAACACTGTTCAGTGGGACAATTGTGACTTTATACATCTAGTGGCATGAACTTATTAAGATGTAAAAATGGACAAAGTACGTAACATTAGAAAGTAGTTAATGTTCTCGCAGCCAAAGCTAAAATAAGCACACAACTGATCAGTTTCTCTTTTTACTACATGAATGATTATTCATTCATGATAATTATCCGTTACACTGAAGTAGTATCACTAGTAGTATCGCTGGAATATTTACACATATATGAGATAATGAAGGAGTAGATGAACATTTTGTATATTATTTGAACATCATAGTTACAGCACCTAACTTCCCATATAACCACAACTTGCCATTTTTACGTTTCAGATAGAAAATACAACATGTTAATTGGAGAGAGCCATGCTAGCTGTTTCCCTTGCTTCCAGTCTTTATGCTAAGCTAAGCTAACTGCCTCCCAGCTCTAGCTTATATTTCATGCACAGAGAGTGGTATCCATCTCTTCATTTAAGTTTCAGCAAGAAAGCAAGTAAATGTATTTCCTATTATTTAACTAACCCAAACAAACTGGAACACTGAATCAGCTAAACCATTAAGCCAGTCAGAGAGAGAGCGGCTGAGCAAAACTACAAAATAACAGATGTATAATATAAACCTCCTGTAAAATGTATAATTACTTTCTCTAGCAGACTTAAAACTTAAACAGAATGCCCAACAACATCAGACATATATATATATATATATATATATATATATATATATATATATATATATATATATATATATATATATAGTCAAAACCAAGATGTTCATGATTAAGTATAACTCAATTAAATCCTGCATTTGTCTGTCAGTTCCATAACAGCTAACAGTTCTATACAAAAACCTCAATCTTAGAAGGAGGCTATAGTTTGCCTTGTGCATTCGTTTTCCACGTCTCAGTGCATCTCATTAACAAATCAACATTATTTGTGCTTTTCCCCGTCACTGAGCAGTTAACTAATAGAGGCAACTCATATGAAAGCCTCGAGCACAGATCTGCTCATTAATACCGGCGTGACTGTAGGTCTCCGCTGAGCCCCAAGACACAAATACCCATGTGGCCTTAGCATAAGCTCAACACACACACACACACACACACACACACACAGCAGGGAGGAAGTGCAGCGTGAATCATGGGACCAGCAGCCTCTGTAGTAACTTTGAATTATGAGACCTAAAAACACACATATGCATATAATAAAAAAATTGCATCAGTTGAGTCTTGGATAGATTGTGATGCAGTGTTTGTTAAATAGAGAGGAGACACTAAACTTGGGGAGGAAGCTGAGGAGCCAAAATGTTGCTTTTATGGAGCTCCAGTTAGTAAGACTGTGTTATGAGGTGCAGTAGACAGATATGGAAATTATTATCATTCTTTCACTTGCTATCTATCTTCCTCTTCAGCTTTTTAGCCTATCTGTCTGCACCTACAGGTGTTGCAACTATCTCAATACACTATAACAAAAGCTGAGAAAACTCTAAGAAATAACCCTTACCCTAACCCTAAGGCAACTAGCTGCAAAGACTTCTTGAGTTCCATCAATTTTAGGGCCAGCTAGTTTTTTTGTCAACTCAGTTTAAGACATTCTACTGTTTGTTTCATCAAACATTGAATGTTAACATTAACTCTAACTCTTTTGTTCAGATAACTTGAAAGTTTTAGGGTAGACAAACTTTTTTAAATTAAGTTGAGCCAACAAGTGTTTAGTTCTGTTGTCACTACTGTAGCTGCTAGGACTGATTATGAGAGTCCTGTTGCACATACTGTACAGTAAAAGGCCATTGACAGGGAGGAGGTCTATAGACATGGTTGCCAGGATGTCTGACTTTAAAACAAATCTGTCTGTGTAATCCTTCTCATAATCGTTGAGTTTGTGAGTCCCGTGAGTGATTTGGCACACACTGTGTGTTGCTCTACAGTTTCCACAACGATTTTATTACTATGTTAAGGGCACTGCTCTCCTGGCATCTATTTAACTCCTTGAAGAGTGCATTTTTGGTAATAAATATACACTGGGATGTATTCACTGACAGATACTGTGAATATTAAGCAAACAGATATTGTAACTCTGGATAAATTGAATGATAGTCTTTAGTCAGTAATGTGCCAGAACTGATATAATTAACCCTTAGTCTTTGAGTGATAGTAGGTAGATTCAGTATAATAGAATAGAATTCAGAAAATGTCTATAAAGTCTATAAAACCACACAATCGTATTCTGGATTACTCTGACCTACAGGTTCTACAAGCTGTGCAAGATTCCTTTTTCCTTTGAGCAGGACAAAGAACACCTTGTGGCTGTTATGAAAACAAAAACAACTGAAAGTGCCCTCAGGTGTATCACTTTGTGTTGTCAGTCTACGACACACATGACAGGTAGAAAATACGTTTAAGAACCTTAAATCTTGCGATGCACTGCAGAAAAAAATAACAATTGTCAGCTGTACCAGGTAGGCAAAAAGTGAGTCCAGATGTTGAGCGTCTCATTGGTCAGCTGGAAGAGGCTCAGGATGCAGTCAGTGGCAGAGCTGCAGGGGTGTCGGTAGCCAGAGATTATGCTGTCCTCATGGAAAACCTTGAGAAAGAAAACTCTTGGTTAGTCCTCAGCCAGTTTGACAACTTTGTATTTTTCTCCGGCTCTGGAGGCAAAAGAAGTCTCTCAACAAACAACAAAATACACCACACAAGGTTATTCTTAGTGGACCAAGTGTTGCATGTTTCTCAGGATCCCCCCAAGGTGTCCCAAGATAAATCTGAGGGGTCACAATATAATTAAAGGTATAAGAAAATGGTCATGTTTGTTCTTGGGTAGTCTATATCCTTGACGTTCCACTTCTGGGATGGCTCCGCCGGATTTCACTCATTTAGGCCGGATATCTGTTGCCTTGGGCATGTTTTCCTCCCATCCCCGAATGTGATGTGGAGTACCCAGACTCTCCTCCAGCACACTTTGGAGGAGAGTCTGTCAAAGCAAGACTAGTTCTTGTGAAATACTGGAAACTTTCACCGGCTTCTAAAAA
This sequence comes from Sander lucioperca, assembly GCF_008315115.2. Lineage (NCBI taxonomy): Eukaryota > Metazoa > Chordata > Actinopteri > Perciformes > Percidae > Sander > Sander lucioperca. The sequence goes on along the minus strand of NC_050175.1, from coordinate 42,462,948 downwards.
TCTAAAAAGGATAAATTACCCTTTGCTAACTACTTACAGCTCCTGTCCGTATATACTACACTGTGATGAGGATCAATCTTTTTTTTTTCATAAAGTGAAACATGAAAAGTGTAAATAAGTCAAAGTATGACTGTGAGCAAAATGAACAAACTTTTTTTACACTCTTGACTTAAAGTTTTCTCCATTTTGTTATTTTATACCGTATTTACCTAACCAACAGTCAACCTCCTTCTGAGTCCAGCTCAGTCTGACTGTGTGAAAGCTGAAATGTCCAGTAAAGATACAGCGAAGAAGAACTTACTTTGGGCACTTGATTGATGGTGAAGACTCGTGGTAATTTGATGAGGCTGAGCATGGCTGCTGGCTGCTGCTGCTGCTGCTGCTGCTGTTCAGGAGGGGAGCTGAGGCCGCTGGTGAGGGTGTGCCTCCTTCTTTATAAGGTTTGTGTTGCTATGTTGCCCTCAAGGTTTCTCCCCTTCATCTCCTCCCTCTTCAAACCTAGCGAGAATATCCAGTGTACCTGTGCCACTCCTCCTGCTCCTCCTGCTGCTGTCTCTCTGGAGGTGGAGAGTACGTGCACACAGGTGTATACTCACACACACACACACACACACACACACACACACACACACACACACACACACACACACACACACACACACGTAGAGGAAGACAAGTTTTTCAAGATCAAAACCTTGCATTCATTCTTTTTCACCCTGACTGCTGTTTCCACAACAAAGCTTTTCTTTTTGTAATTGCGTGGCCACATCAGAGACAACAGTCAAGCCAGTAAGCCAGGTTTCAGTAAAAAAAAAGAAAGAATTGCCCATCAGCTGTGATTGACAATAATGTAACTGAAGGTAATTTTTTCAGCCATTTTCCTGCCAGAAACTGTGCAGCAGACGAGTAGCTCAGCTCAACGCTACATAACAAGTGCTATCTGAGTTTCAGCCGGTCCAGATAAGGTGTGACATCATGAATGAAGGGTGTAAATCGGTCTGGCAGAAAAGTCAACAGAGTTCCTTTCATGCCACTTTCTTGCTCCTCTCCTGGTTAAACGGACATGTCACCAACTGCCCACACAGACCGCCGGCAGCCGTCACACCCAGCAAATACGGCTGGGCCCAGGCCGAGCCCTGCAGGCCTGTTATCTTGTTTAAACTCTAGAGCAATGAAAGCAAACACGTCTCACTGCCACTGCAGAATTAGGAAGTGGAAAAGCAGGAGATGTTTGTGGTTTGTTTGACAGTTTGCACATGTTACAAAGAAAAAAAGAAAAGTCTATTACAATTATTTTGTTATGATATATTTTTACTTTGGTGACATCACTTTAGAGTGTACAAAAGCTGTTTTGTTTTGAGCTCAGTAATCTATAACAGAGCGTCATGCTTGCTTAAATTTAAACACAAAAGACAAGTTAATGCTTTATCCCAAAGGCTTGATGGAACACCCAAATGACTCTGAAATGCCTAATCTTCAGTATCAAGCTTCTGTTTACAAGTCCATTCAAATGAATCCAGACCAAGTATGTTTAATTTGTCACAATGTTTCTTTAAACTTTTCGATTTTGTTACGCCAAAGAAGTCAGCTCTAAATTCAAGCACATCTCCAAACCATCAACCATGTTTTCAGTGAAACCACTTTCAGTAATCCACCATGTTGTGCAGTCAGACCAGCTGTGAAAGTGTGATGAACTAATCACATGTAGTACAGCAGAGCACCTTGGGAACTCATTCAGCTCTGTCTCTCAGAGGAGCAGAGCTGCAGTCAGAGCAACACCACAGCTTTAGAGCCAAAGAAAATAAACAAACAGGTGATGCCCATCTGACTGGAAGTTAGTTTGGTTAGCTTTGAGTCAGTTAGTTTATAGGTAAGTCATTAAGACTTCCAGTGGCAACAGTTTAAACAAAGTCAAGTGCAGAGGCTTATGCCCCAAGAGAGAGCCAAAAGCACAGAAAACAAGGTCAAGCAACAACAACAAAGTTATTTGTAGGAATATGGTGAAAAAACAAACAAAATATACAATGAGAGGGGAATCACAGGGGTCTCTGTTGAGATGAACAGATTACATACCCTCTTAGTTTTATAGTTATGTTAAAATTGAATTTTTATTTTTATTTTCAATTTTCATTTTTGGTGGTACCATCTATACTCACCACACTTCCTTTGGTGAGTAACTGAACGGGAGCGTGCCTATGTTCCCACAGCCCTATGTTCCCACATTTCTAAGATTTTTTCCAAAATTAGGCCCTATGTTCGCCTAACCCCTAACCCATCCTAACCCTAACCCTTGAAGGGAAATGTAGGAACACAAGACCTAATTTTGAAAATGTCCTAGAAATGTGGGAACATAGGGCTGTGGGAACATAGGGCTGACCCCAACGGTACACCAGGCTGAAAAACAGTGTTTTGCTGCCCTCTGTGGTTGAAAGTTTCAAGACTGTTGCACTTCTGACCCCACCTGACCACAACGATGGGTGTGGTTGGGTGGGGTCAGGAATGTACTCTGTGTCTCCAAAACTCGACCGGCAAGGTGTCGGTTTGGGAGTGGTTTGGGGATGGTTTCTACTTAATATCAGTTTGGCACACAAAACGGCACATGCTGACCTGAATCAGCGGCATGCAAACAAAACACCGTGTGTACCAACAGCATCGCAAACAACACACACTGACAAAAACATATATCTCACATGGCTTGTAGTGGATTCATCCAAAAAGAAAAGGTTCTGTAGTGTCTTTGCCATCGCTTACAAGCTCTAAAATGATTAAATTAAAACATATGTATATCTCTACCACCTGCTGCTGCGTGATCATCAGCTGAGATAAAGCTACTACCACCTCATGTGCCTGCTCGATGGTGTTTTAAGCCCCCATTGTCGACTTCAAGCAGTGGCGGATCTACCGGGGTGGCATAGGGTGGCAAATGCCACCCTAAAAGAAAGCCTTGCCACCCCTGCTGCCACCCCATTTGGCAGCAATGAATTAAAAGTTATGGCCAATTTGACAATTTATGAGCGCGAATCTCCAATGTCAGCGTCATCTCGTGCTGCATTCACTGCAGTCGGAACTGCAGTGAATGCAGCACGAGATGACGCCAGAGCGGCAAGAGCCTGATTTATTTGGAAAACTGAGTGGCGCGAAGCGAGGGAGCCAGGAGTCGTGAGGAAAGGAGACACAGGAGGAAAGAGGTCAAAACAGATTAACTATCTATCAAGAAATGAAATTATAATGAAAGCACAGTGCTAGCATAGTTGCGATGCTGATTTTGAGATGATAAAAATCAGGTTGAAGAACGTTATTTTGCTAACTATACATATAATGTTAGTTAGGTCTGACGTTTGTTCTGTGTAAAGTAGGCTACAAAAGCTAATATTGATTCAACGTCTGTCAAGGAAAACATTGTAAAATTACTTTTAATCTTACAGAAATGAAGAGGAAAGGTAGCATATGTAGTTTTTTCTCACCAAAGAGAAAGGCGAGAGAAATAGAAAATGAACTGAGCAAGGTAGACGGAGAAGATGAGGTGGAAGGAGAGAGAAAAGAGGTGGAAGGAGAGAGAGAAGAGGTGGAAGGAGAGAGAGAAGATGAAGATGAGGTGGAGAGAAAAGGGCAACAGAAACGTGACAGAGATAGACTACAAGGCCGAGGCGACCAGGGACAGGACGAGGTGGGAGAACACCACAGCGGTGAAGATATGGAGGGAGAGCATCACCAAGATGAGGAGGGAGAAAGAGAGAGACAAGATACCGTGCAGGGCTCAGACAGTGAAAGGGAAAGGAGAGTGCCTGGGCCATCACCAACGATCTCCAGTCGAGCTGGTCCACATGGTATGGAAACTGTTGCTGCATATATATTAAGTTACATATGAATAAGAACAACAAATGACAAAGATGGACATTTTTATAAAATTTCAGAGACATTGCTTAGACATCAAATAAATATAAAAATTCATGTTTGCTTAAATATGAATAATTAGGGAAAGTTGTCAGTGTGAAAGTGTGATGAGATGGGGAGATGAGTTTTTATATTTTGTGTAGAATGTATTTTAGATCTATTGCTCAGATTAAATTAAAAAAATAAACAAATGAACGTAAAAATACTCTCCCAGGCTAAAATGTTAATGTGTGTTAACACAGTCTGATGGTTATAACTAATCAATGACAGTTCCTAATCTTGTACAAATGCTACCTGCAACGCTGCCTCTCTGACACAGTCCAAAACTGTTTGCTTCCCCTCTCACACATCTGCCACTCATCACCTGTGTCTTACCTTAATGCCTTTCCTGTGATAATGCCCCTTACTTCTATCATACTTCTATCTCCTATTAAGTGAGATCACATCGTATGGTCACTTATTCCTAATATGAACTGTTTCACATGAAAGCTCAAATGCAAGATATTGATTGCATGAGATTAAGTTTGTCTGTCTGAGTTTGTAAATGGCAGCCTGTGCCCTTTTGTAGTGTGTACATACTATTTCTCATCAAACTGTGATAAAATTCAGTATATATACATCTGTCAAATGTTGCCACCCCTCAAAAATTCCTGCCCCCCTCTCGCCACCCCATAAATATTTTTCTAGATCCGCCCCTGACTTCAAGGCACCTAACCCTAACCTTAACCTTAACCCTGACCATTGCCTAATCCTAGTGCCTTCCAGGCAGCGCTGGATGTTGGGGGGTTAAAACACCAAACACCGCTTGAACTTGGGAAGCCCCGCTCTTTCCGTTAATTTTTTAATCTTTTTTTTTATTCAATTTCAATAGGTTTTCCAAGATGGCGGACAAGTAAGTTTGAAAAGTTTTTAATTTTGTGGAAAGCCAAGAAAATTCCTCTAATGCTAGACTGTTTTTTATTGCCTATGTGGAAAGCAACCTGATGTCATCTCGTGACAGAAAAAGAATGCAAATAGGCAAGAAGAAGCGCTCTTCCTGTTATGTGTTTGCACCTGAAACCAACAGTGATGTCACTGTGGGCTAATAAAGTTAAACCACTGGAGGTCCCCAGAAATTAGATTTCCAGGTAGAGTTAAGTTCCTTTAAAAAAAAACAAAGAAGTACCTTTACTACTGCAACACCAAACTATATTTTGGTATTACTCGCAGGTAATGGTAATGTTCTGTAGCTCTTACTTCACTCCTCTTTTGTTAGACAACTTTACAGAAGTGTAAAGTGGAGTAGAAGTGTAAAGAATTGCTCTTAAGTAGCCTTCTGTACTTGAATAAATGTATTTCCTTTTTATTATTGTTTTCCAACACTGGTGTGTGTGTGTGTGTGTGTGTGTGTGTGTGTGTGTGTGTGTGTGTGTGTGTGTGTGTTTTGATATGAATATCTCAACAAAATGAAAGGGAAATCTGTAATACATTACTGGCTTTAAGCAAAGAATGAATCTATGTACATATACACAAAACATAATTTATAATTAATTAAAAATGAGTGTTTTTGGTGTTCCCATCATAACGATTTTGATATTCAGTAAAAGCTCAATTTGATCTTGATTTATCAGTAGATGTCTACCCTTCACAATAAACAGTATATAGAAAATCTTTAGGAAGAATGGTGTTCATCCCTCCAGAAGAGTTCACAGAGTGGACTAACACTATAGGGAGACACATTTGTTTTTCATTTAATTTGCCACCCATCTGTATAAATGGAACATAAACATGATACTGAAACAATCTATTACTGCCACAGAGTCACATTTGTATTTCTAATTCAGCACCTGCTGATACTCACCACAAGGCGTCAGTGCCTTCACACAAAAGCTTCACAGGTGTGGGCATGAACAGCTACTGCGGTTGATTATGAAGATGAGCAGTATGAGGAGAACAGGGAAAGTTTTCAGTTCATGCAGTTTATTTTTAGCCTGAATTGAAGGTTTTCTTTATATGAGCTTGGTGTCCTCAAAACGTTGATTTTATGTTTTGCCTTTGTCTGTTTTATTAATTCATTTAACACTCAGTGACCTCCGACTGCAGAGCTACATTTTCTTGGAAACATCACTGAATTAAAGTGCATCACTGTAAGGACAGAAAGGTCTTGGACTGCTGATTCTTTCATTGACTGTTAATGAGAAAAAGTAACAAGTTCGCTTCAGGACAAAGCTCCTCTCTACCATGCAAGCCAAACTGAGCCTCCTGTGGCAAGCCCTGAATGTTTGTGTAACATTAGCACAACTACTAGCAGCTTCTCACAATATGCATTCATTGAGTCTTTGCTGCTGATGCAAATGCTGCTTTCTTTACTAAGAGATAGAAATAACTTTCAGATGTCAGATGAAGGTGGTCCAAAAGCACAAATATTACTTTGATTGAAAGTGTCAGTTAAAGTATGGAAGTATTATTAGCATTTTGTACTTATAGTATCAAAACTAAAAGTCTTTATAGTTCAGATAAATTGCTTCTGTGAGTGTTCTACTATCATATATTATATTCATGGATTGTTGTTACTGATGCATTTATGTGCAAGCAGAACTTTACTGTTGTAGTTAATCGACATGGAGCTAATTTGAAGTGTTTTATTTTTAGTGTAGTGTAATTTAATCTGTAACAGAGTATACTATTGTCTCTGAAATGTAGAGTAGCGATGTAAAGAAGCATGAAATGGAAATACTCAAGAAAAGCAGAAGAACCTCAGATTTGTACTAGTACAATAGTTAAGTAAACAAGTACAGTAGTTGAGTAGATGTACACAGTTGCATTCCATTACTGCATATACTGCATGTAATCATAAATGAAATAAGATTTCAGATGCAAGTATAATAATGCCCACTCATGTCTTTTCTTGAAATGTCTACTTCATCAAACAATACATTTCCTTCTTTGCATTTGCTATTTTAAATCCTAATAATGAAGGATGCTGTGCTGAGTTTGTGTTGGGATCTGTGGTGGCTGTGTGGTTACAGAGAGACAGATGTGCGATAGACTTCACTGAACCAGGCTGCTGTGCTGTAGCTGCTCAAAGTGTTGGTGCCTCCCTGGTGTTTTGGTTGATGAGGTGTCGTTTGTGTCTCCAAATGAGGGGCTGGTGTGTGGCAGACGCCCCCATGATACATTATTAATAGTTATTAGACTCCAGGCGCTTTCCTTTTCTCTGCTGAATTTCAGATTTTGAAAGCATCTCCACTTTGCTCAATCTAGAAATCCCCACCGCAGCAGACTTGCTTGCTCATACTGTACTGTCATCTCTATATAATTTTTTTATTTACACTACCCCCTACTGCTGCTGCTGCTCTGTCTGCTCATTCTTCTCTTCCAGCACCATCGTCATCTCTGACTCTGGCTGGTGATTGCACTGTTGAAGACTTTTATTCTCTCTAGCCATTAAAAGCTAAATGTGCCAGCTGCTCATGAATGAGCAAAATACAGCAATTACCAGGTTTAGAAACTGAGGCAGGATATTTATTTTATTTTAGTCTAATGATAGTGTCTCTGTATCTGGCATTCATTTAGAAGAGAGGATGAGACTGAGCTGGATTTGATAACACTGTTATTGATAGCAAACAAAAGCACAAAAAGAAAAAAATCTAATTGCGGGAGTCATCCCAAAAGGATCAATAAAGAGAAGTCTAAGTCTAAGTCTAAATGAAAAGATAGGAAGTGACATTTGAAGGTAGATATGATTTAGAAAAGCTTCACAGCAGACTGCTCAGCTAGCTGCTAATGTAAGAGGGCAGAGTTTTAAAGGAGTACTTAAATGTTTTTTTTAATGTGCTTGTTCCTTTTCATACTGAGAGTTATAGATGAGAAAATTGATACCACTCTCATATGTGTTCCTTAAATAACAAAAGCTACAGTCAACAGCTGGTTAGCTTAGCATAGTACAAAGACTTTAAACAGGGGAAAACTGCTGACCAAGCTCTGTTCAAATGGGAGAAAATCCACCTACCAGCATATCGAAAGCTCACTAGTGGACACGTTATATTTTGTTTGTTTAATCCATTAAAAAAAAAAAAAAAGGGTTAAAATTGACAATTCATGGCAACCAGCAACCAGTGGAG
>NC_050175.1:42404951-42449951 GCF_008315115.2 Sander lucioperca | reverse complement strand
TAGTTGCACACATCCCCTTTACGATAAGCAAGTTTTACACATCTTATTTTTGCTATAATCTATTTAACCTACATTTGAAAAACTAGCATTTCTCTAAAGGCAGTGTCTCTCTGTGACATCTCCAAGGAGACTTATCATTAAATGCTGAATGGAAATCGGTTTGCACAAAAATAGACAAATTCAAATATACTTGAATCAATGACTTTGGTATAAACAAAATAAAGACAGTTATTAAACTTCCATTCCTGAATGTTCATTTTAAACTAAATATTTCTACCTTTCGTGTCAAAATGGCAAAGAATGGAAAAAGGGTTCATGGGAGAAAGATACCACCAGGAAATGAAGAAAACAAGCATACAAAAAAATTTGCATTATCAAAACATGCACTCATACCGCTTCTCTGGGATAATATTTTATCTTTTTTAAAACAGAACTTCAATAGAATTAATTGCATCTACATTACAACCTCTACTGTACAAAAAAAACTGAGATTTTGGGAATAAAGTTATAAGTAAAAAAGAAAGTTGACATTTTACGAGAAAAATGTATATTTCAAGAATAAAGTCATAATTTTACAAGACTAAAGTCATATTAGGATAAAGTGCTTCAAGAACAATATGCTGTATTTTATGATTAAACGGGATGGATTGTATTACAACTGCATGTTGTAGCTTTTCCTGAACTAGTATCTGAACAATACAGTACATATGCACTATATATACTGTATTGAACAGTTACCATTCTTCATTGTTTTTCCTCTTAATATTGTGACTTTATTCTTGAATATTACAACTTTTCTTGAGATCTCGGATTATTTTCTTCCTAACAGTGGCCGTAATACTCCGTCGTAAATCCTTCCTTAGTTCTGAATGCACAAAGTTGAGTTACAGATGAAGCTGTGAGGTAGATGCACCCGGAGGAATTAATGAGTTTAAACGAAAGAATGACTTGTCTTGTATCCAACGTTACATCGGAAAGAATCAATGCTTCTTTGATTTTTGTCTTTTCAATTTCAAGGCAGGGAAATTGTTTTTCATCTCAAAGTTTACATAAAAATGACCAAAGAAAATTCAGCATCAACGCCTTGAGGAGAACAAACGGGCCTGATTCTCCTCCATTAATAATCTTTAAGGTAGATCGATGAAAGCCTCATTGATGCTGAGGTCTCCACTTTGTTTTGTTGCGAGTGCTGACTCATCCCTGACTAGCAACTGCACTGTGTGTGCAGGCTCTCCAGCCTATTAGCCGGGTGAATTGTTAGTGCAATGAGAGCCTGCTGGGACCGACGGCCTCTTTATGCTCGTCAAGAATTGACCTCCACCTTCAGTACTCCTGGCATTGTCTATTTAAATGTTATAAACTGACGGGTTAGCGAGACGCAGCTGTGCTTCTGCTGCCCACGTCTTTCTCCCCGAATACACAACACATACATCTACCACCACCTACACTTGTTTCGTGCAATTATTATCTGGAAGTACATACTAATTACAGAGGAAGAGCTTTTCAGATGGGTTTCCAAAAAAGGTCATCAGCGGGGCATCTAAATGAATGAAATGAAATGTAACTAATGGTGCCGATGTTCAAACCAAGGAAAATGAAAGGGATGTAAAGATTTTAATGTTAAACAATGACAGGTCAAGGGATTATTTCCTGTGTTTATTTATTAAGGGGTGAAGGGATCTTAAAAATGACACTGCTTAGACCGATCTGCATGACGATTTTTAGTGGACTTTTCGGTTTGTATTTATCTTATTTACGAGGGACATTAATCAAAATTTAAATATGCCACAGAAATCCCAGATTGACTCATTTACATCTGTAGGCAGAATAGTTACCTGCAAATATCTGAAGAAATGATTGACAATATTATCAGAGACGGCTCATATTTGCAGCATAGTCTGCACACTGGGAATTAGGGCTGCACAATATACCGTTTTTTTTATAATCATCGCGATATCAACTGGTGCAATAAACACACCGCGAAAGACTGCGACATATCACGGAAGACATGCAAGAGATTTTCTGTGTTAGTAGAATGAAAATATCATTGGACTGCACTTTAAAACGTAACTGTCTATTTTTTATTCAATTCAGTGTTCAATTTGTTCAATAAAAGATCATTTCCTTTCATTTGTTTTAAATTCAATAAGCAATTTGTTGTATTTTAGCAGAATACTGAAAGCAGCAGAAAGGCAGAACTGAGTACACTTTAGTATCTGTTTATGTATCGCAAGTAATTGTGTATTTCGCGTTAGTCAACAAATTGTCTCATATCGCATATTTTCCTCATATCGTGCAGCCCTACTGGGAATACACTTTAAGACAACACACCCATGAAGAAGTTAAATATATCTGGCTCACTCAATCTAAATCCCAACTGTTTTCTAGCTTTTACCCAAAACAAAGCAAATGAGAAGAACAGAGCAACAGTGACTGTGACGCAGAACTGACGTTTGTAGCTGTGTTTTGCAGTGGCATATGAATTATTAAGTTTGTTTGTGAGGAACTAAGAACCTTTAGTGGGGTTAGAATGATAGCACACAGTTTGTCATCTTAAAACATCTCATAAAAGGTAACAACAGCATTTCAGTGGCTTCAGCACTGACGGATAATTAGGATAAATTATTATTTATCTCAGGGAATGTACCGTGTTGTGGCAGCATGCTACCTGCAGTCTTCCATGTGTCACCTGAAACACAATACTCACATAACTAAATATGCAGTCATACAGTCAGCTCTGACCAGATGTGGCTACACAACAGCTCAGCCAAACAGAGTGGAATTGTGGGTCGGAGTGGTTTAACCATCTGAAATTAAATGTGTTTATTCCTCAGAGCTGATTTCAAGCAGCATGAGAGACACCTAATCCATGACTTAATATTTATATTAAAATGAAAAAAAATATTTAAAAGAGTTAAGCCCATTAAAGACATAACCACATTATCCCCACCAAAATTATTTACAACTATTCATCTGTGTTTTAAGGGAAAGAGATTCAGAAAAGAAATGGAAGCTGCAAGTTTGGAAGCATAAAGTATTTGACTCTTCAGTGTTTTTGTAAAGGGATGATAGTGAAAAAAGTTATCTCAACTAACAGCTTTGACATGGTGTTCTTAGGGTTGTGTGATAATAAAAAAAAACCATAAAAAAACTTTGCAGTGGAGGAATAAATCCAAAATGTTTAACTAGTTCATATTAATAGGATAACTTGTTTTGGCAACATTCTCCTCCAAATAATTTATAATATATTCTGTTCTGGTTTTCTTTTTTAGTTTATTTTTTTCAATAAACTTTGCATACTGGGATGAAATGGTAAACAAAAATACAATTGGAGAAGAGACTTCTGTTGGATGTATCAAAGAATGTCGGAAATATGATTCAGCTTAAACAATTCAAGGAGCTTCATCTTTCTCTAACGCCATAAATCGTTACTTTAAAAACACGCGCGCACACACACACGCCGAAACTAGGTCTGTGCATAATTACAAACACTAGCTCAAGGAAACAAACAGGAGGGGAAAGCTACAGTCAGCACTGCAGAAAATATAGAACCTGCAGCAGAGCACACAAGAAACTTTTAGTGTTGAGAGCTGCAGCTGAATAAACTCGTGCTTTAGAACACACACACACACACACACACACACACACACAGTGCGTTTCACTATCTTTGTAGGGACCCGTCATTGACATAATGCATTCCCTAGCCCCTTACCCTAACCTTAACCATCACCACTAAATGCCTAACCTTAACCCTTACCCTAACCATAACCTAATTCTAACCCTAATCCTACAACCAAGTCTTAACCCTCAAACAGACCTTTAAACTTGTGGGGTCCAGCATTTTGGCCCCAGAAAGCTGTCCAGACCCCACAAGTATACTCTATTCACGGTTTGTGGACCCCACGAATATAGTTAAACAACACACACACACACACACACACACACACACACACTTTTCAGATGTCATCATCTCAGCTCTATACTATATGTGGTTTACTGTTTGTCTAGTTGTGCTTGGCACGAATCCCTTTTAAGTAGTTTTTCCAGCGCTTGACCACATCCTTAAAGATGGGAGCGTTGTCTATGGATGCCAGCAGCTGCAGCTGGTTAATGTGCGTGGTGTGATAGTCCCAGCGTGCCAGGTTGGGCGCTGTGGTCACCATGAAGTGACGCAGGTCGTAGATGCTCCCAGACCCCGTGTCAAAGAGCGGAAGCATGGCCTTCAGCGACTCCATGCCGCGGCTGAACAGCTGCCCTGCCTCCCTGCCAAGCTTCTCCCCGGCTGTCTCAGTCAAGTCGTAGAGTCCCAGCAGGGAGTAGATGAAGCCGTTGAGGACAAAGGAGCTGGGTGTGGTGGGGTATTCTTCATACCAGTCGTATTTGTTCATGAACACAGCTTTGACCCCGTGCTGCGCTGAAGGCACCTTGTAGGGTCCTGTTGCCTTCAGCGCAGCGTCAAGGTACACCTGGTCCTTGGTGAGGAGGTAGGCTCTCACCAGGGTGGACATGGCCTGGCCCTGAGCCATGGCTGAGTACCAGCCGGGCTCCAGAGGCCGGAAGCCTTCACCCAGTTTACGGGTGACCATGATGGGCCAGCCACCTCGCTCGTCCTGGTTGCGCATCAGCCAGTCGCTGGCTGCGAAGAAGGCGGCCATGTGGGCAGTGGTGGAAATAGTAACATTGTCAACAAAGCCACGCCCATGTAGGATTAATCGCACCACCCGTCTTGGCATGATCTAAGAAGGACCACAGACGCAGAGACAGACAAAATTATATTATGACTGGAATTAGGATTTGGCATACTTTTTTTTTTTCTTAACATTGTTTCTTAACATTTCTACATGGAATTATTTAGTGTCTATTAGTGAGATACACAAGTTCAATTTTACAAAAATCTACATCTACATACATTTTACAAAAATAAAAACTATGCTGCAATTTTTATCGTGCTATTAGTTTTGTTCATACCACCAACTGAAATGCAGCTTTAAGATGGGAAAATGATGATTAACTATGTACGGTGTAGGTTAGGGCTGCAACCAACGATTATTCCGAAACCCCAAAATATTCAGCAAATCTTCAGAAGCTGAAACAAGGAAATGTTTGTCATTTTTGCTTGAAAAATTACTTTAACAATTAGTGAATTATCAACATAGTTGGTTGATAAACTAACTGTTGCAGCTCTAGCCCAGTTACATAGTTATTAGAACTATTAGAAGAGGTACTTTCAGCACCAAGCGCTGGACATAAACCAACCTTCGTGGCCTTCACAGCCTTGGTGTTGGACAGCCCGACACCCTTCCTGAGGTCAGTGAGCAGGTCCCGGGTCAGAGTGCTCCAGACGTTTCGTGGCCCGACACCGTATGTGATTTCATGGTCTTTGAAGGCGATAAGCTGCGTGCTGGTCACGTAGTGGATGGTAAACGGCGGGCCCTTCTCCGTTGTTTCCAGGATCACAGACACGCTGCCGTTGGAGGCAAACTTGATGTCCAAACTGAGGATGAAGTCTTTGGAGTTACCCAGCTGGAGGGACACGCCTTCTGAGGACTCTGTGGTGGCAGGATGAGAACAGGGCGAGTGTTGTAAATGTGTATAATGAATCCAAAATTGAAGTAAAAAAACAAGTTTCATAGTGTTTCTTCAAGTGCATCCGGTCTAAAAAAACATGACTAACCTCATTTGACAGATTTGACAAACTTCTGACGATTACTGGATGACACAGTGGACTATTTTTAACAGACTGACTGGAAGCCTGTTACAAATGTGTCTGTCTCCTTTGATGTTGTCTTTTTCCTCATGTTCCCAAGATTCACTCTGTAGTCACATTCTCAAATGATCAATAACAGTCATGACATCTGCGGTCAAAACCTTAGGGTCTTGTATCGTTATTACCTGTGTGAAGTGCCTAGCCCTGTGTGTGTGTGTGTGTGTGTGTGTGTGTGTGTGTGTGTGTGTGTGTGTGTGTGAGACTGAGCCTCAAACACACAAAATTCTCATGGGATGTACAGTACAGATGTGTCACTGCACACAGAGCCTAATTAAGAGGAGAACAGAAGGGAGGGAATAGAGGGAGGAAAAGAACAGAGTAGCAGGAAGAGAGTGAAAGAGGAAGTTGATGCACTGCAGCAACTTTTCCCTTTGCATCTCCACATCTCTTCCCTACAAAGCTCAAAGTTAGAAACCCAGATGCTATTCAGTTTCCACACAGCCACCGCTCCTCTTACATTATATCAACTCAGTGCCAGGCACTTTAGTTGCTGTTCTGAATTCATTTCAACCCCCTAAAACACTGGCAGCTTCTAACATGATCTCTCCTTTAGCCATGTAACTCGGTCTGCACAAAACACCCTCAAGAAACCTTTTCTAATCAAGGCTTCCGAAAGGATGAAAAGAAGTTTAAGTGTCAAGAAATGCCCTTAAAGCCAGCCCAAGACCGGAGAGAGTGAAAATGAGCCAATAGTGAGAAGACAATTGAGAATCAGATCTCACATGACATGAGCTGAGAAAGCAGAAGCAGTCGAGGCCGCCTGAGACACAAAGACTGTCGATCAGGAAGGAGAATGGAGGAGAGAGCCAGTCTGGCAGGGGCCTCTGGATGACTACGGCTCTTTAATGCACTCATAAATCCATTACTTAAGGCAATGCAGAGAGTAAGTGGATTTGTACTCTGGCCCCGTGATAACTCTGGCATCAATAAAGGATGGGAAGGGAATATAGACGAGATTCCACCTCCTCTGCTCTGCTTTTCTCTCTGGCTGTTTAGCAATAAGGCAGGAGACAGAGATGACATGGAGCTACAAATATGTCAGCGTCAAAACAATGCATGTATACATGAGTGAGCATGACGAACACTTGAAAACACAGGTTCAGTACGTATTGTGAGGATACAAAGAATCCAACAGACAACAGTCAATGCATGTTGATTATTCATCCACATCCTCCGGTGAATAAATCAGGACATGCAGTGCTTATAAAAAGTATTCACACCTCGGGATGTTTTCATGTTTTTAGGGCTGCAAATAACTATTTTCATTATCAATTAATCAGCCAATTATTTTCTTAATTTATCTTTTTGCCCATGAAATGGTGCAAAATATTCAAATTAGTTGCCAATTAATTTCCTGGCGATTGCCTAATCGATGGATTGTTTCAGATATACATGTTTATCTTAAAATATTGAATGAAAGAAGATTTTACATTTTTGACACTGATGAACATAAAAAGCCCCTTTAAAGTGATCTAAATTAATAGCAAATGTAAAATATAAAGATTTAGCACATTTGGCAGCATTTACAGCCTCAAGTCTGTGTGTATAGGATTTCCCCCATTCTTCTTTGCAAAACTGCTTGAGCTCCGTCAGGTTGCATGGCGACCATGAGTGAAGTCCAGCTACAAATAATCGATTGGATTGAGATCTGGACTCGGACACTGACTTGGCCAATAGAGGTCTGTTTTCACTTTGACATAAAATTTATATTCCTGAAAATTTTAATGAAACCAAATCCCATGTTTTGATACTTTTTATGCTCAGCATTTCCTGCCTAAACACCAGCGATTCACAGGAAAATGATCTATGCCAGAATCCAGTGGTACTGTTTTTGATATCAGCCTCACTGTTTACCATTCATTCTCCTACAGCCGCTTCAGAGCCAGCATTATCTACTGCTGCTGTTTCACATACAGTACATGGTGGCTTTTATTGTGAAGCATTCACAGGAAATGCAATATATTTGTCACCGGGATTAGTGGCGTCCACAGTCATTCATCAAAAATGCGTCTACAGAACAAGACTACTGTCATTTTCGACATTCGATCATTTTTATTTTTTTCAATAGAGTAATGGAACAGCTGCAATTATTACTCACTGACAGCTTCCTTAAAACAATGCAAATTTGTTTGGTTAAAAAAATATATATATACACCAGCAGTTGCTCTTCTGTTTGTCACAAAGGAGCTGCTCAAGGAGTGTTTCTGTTACCATGGTAACAACAGGTGTCATCAAACCAACATGGACTGAAATCTTAACAATTACGACTTTAAAGGTCAAAAAAGAGACTTTAACTCCACTTAGATTCAATGTTGTGAGACAAAACAAAAACATTCAACGTGGCTAGTGACCGATGTCACTCCACTGTATCTCCATACACAGATCGCCTTGCTAATTCTGACGGGTTTGTACAAACTGCATTTCTGAGCTATCAAACGACCACCAGGGGATTCTGAAAATAAAGGTGCTTAGTGGCGGAGAGTGTTCGTGCAGGAATGTGCCGTTGATGGATGGTAGATGGTAGGTTATTATCAGGGGACAGACGATTGATCCACTTGTCAGAGGATTCGAGAGGCTGTTCAACACCAGTGCCCTAGATACAGTAAGGAGGGAAAAAAGACCAAAACAGAGCGAAGGGAGTAGGAGGAGGAAGTGGAGGGAGGCAGAGACAGAAAGAGAAACTGACAGCAGAGGAGGACAAACAGGAAAAGTTTGAATGACAGAGCAGAATAAGGCGTTAAAATGGACAGAGCATAATATGACTGCAATGTTTTGGAAGCACAAAAAGGGCTGAGGGCTGATAAGTGGGTGGAAATGAGTGAAAAGAGGTGGAAAACTATAGATGAGGAAGATTAATGGAGAAGGAAGACTGCCGAGGGAGGGCTGAGAAGGGATGATGAAAACACGATGATGTCGAGGAAAGAGAGCTGATGACGGCGAGTCGATGCTGTAAGGCACGGTGAGCGAGGAGCAGAGAGAGAAAGAAAAGTGTAGAGCGGTGAAATGAAAAGAAATTGTTGATGAGAGGTTGAAAGCAGAAGAATTAGGAAGAGGGGGGAATTACAGGAGAGGCAGCAGCTCAACAAAGGACAGAGAGAGAGAGAGAGAGAGAGAGAGAGAGAGAGAGAGAGAGAG
The DNA here is from genome assembly GCF_008315115.2 of Sander lucioperca. Taxonomy (NCBI): domain Eukaryota; kingdom Metazoa; phylum Chordata; class Actinopteri; order Perciformes; family Percidae; genus Sander; species Sander lucioperca. The sequence continues at coordinate 42,441,049 of NC_050175.1, read as the reverse complement.
AGAGCGAGAGCGAGTGTGTCCTGGAAATATCAGCAGGAGATCAAAAGAGAATAAAGACAGTTCACAGTCAGCACTAAAATAAAAAATATTCGGTAACACTTTACTTGAAGGTATCTACATAAGAGTGACATGACACTGTCATGAACACATGACACTGTCATGACACAGTCATGGCACATGAACCCTAAACCTAACTCTAACCCTAACCATAACTTGTCATGACAAAAACCGAATGACACTTACTAAAAGAAGCGTTATGTCATAAACGTATAGGACTTGTTTATAATGTTTATGACACGTTCATGACAGTGTCATGTCACTCTTATGTAGATACCTTCAAGTAAAGTGTAACCCATCTATTGAATATTCTGACTTAAACCCAAATCCAAAAGGCCAACTATCTCGTGGCCTTGGTGGTCATTTAACAGCTTTAAAACTAGGCCAGATTTCCAATCTCTGTTACAATAAAAACAGTCAGATTTTATTCATAGTTTAGATTTTTAGACCACTCAGAGATATTCACAATCAAAAAACACAATCTCGACATCGGACTGAACAATTTAAGGAAAATTTCTGATTGCAATTTTTCTGACCAATATTGCCCTTTCAATTGAAACAATTTTTGAATGAAGCTACCGGTCTGTAATCGTGGTCTACATAGTATTAAAGTGCCCATATTATGAAAAAATCACTTTTTCTGGGATTTGGGGTGTTATGTTGTGTCTCTGGTGCTTCCACACACATACAAACTTTGAAAAAAATCCACCCATGCTGTTTAGAGTGAGATACGGTTTCTGAATGTGTCCTGCCTTCAGTCTCTGGGTGAGCTGTTCAAAATCGGCACGGCTTGTGACGTCACAAGCCGAAACGAGCAGGCTAACCGCAACCATTAGTTCGTAGCGTTAGCATGCTAACGCTATGGCTAACGCTAGCATGCTACCTCGTTCTCAATAGCAAAGCACTGCTACAACACACACAAGTTCACCATAATCTACAAAAGAACTACTTACATGTGCGCCCTCATTTAGAAGTCTCCCAGCTAATCCTGCCTTGTAACTGACCAAAGTTGTAGAAACAGCTTTTCTTTTACTGTCTATGGAGCTAGCTAGCTGACATGATCTACATCTGAGCTACTGGGCATGTGCAGTGCAATCAAAGATAGTACAGAAGAAGAAGAAGAAAAGAGGTCTCACTCTGTAGCTAAAACAGAGACCAGCTGAAAAGAGGATCTGCAGCAGTGAGAGAGAGCACTGCAGTACAACAAAAATATGGTGTTTTTTGAAAATTAAACCATGTAAACCTATTCTGGTACAACCTTAAAATACAATTATGAACCTGAAAATGAGCATAATATGGCTGCTTTAAATAGATCGCAAGCATTATCAAACACTTATTGTTTCTACATTAATAGAAAATATTGCTGTTGCTTGTCGTTGAGGTCCTCGGGGGTCCCTTTTTTCTAACACTACTCAGAGAAAGAGCTTTCTATAGAAAAATTGACCAATTTACCACACATATTAAGATTTTTTATCAAAGATAATTATAAGATCTTTAAAGGAATAAGGTTAATAGTTTAACTAGGAGATTCCAACAAATCTGTTCACCAGCTGTCATTTAGCATTTCACTCGACAACTGCCGATCTACCTGCAAACTAGGCTGAAATTTAAGTGAGGCGATCACCCAGATTGTTAATGTAGAAAAAAACTCATCACTCTGTTGCTCTTTTAAATACAGCAAAACGACAGCCTGCTCCTTATTATGTCATCCAAAATGACACAGAGTGGGACTTCTTCCACAAAACCAGCTTTGCCAAAGCGTAAATCTATCGATACCAGCATGCAGAGAGTGAGCATACAGTATTAACCAGGCAGCAGCCAAGACTTATTGATTGTTGTTTCACACATTCACAGAATTAACATTAATTGACAACAGCTGGGTAAAGATGCAGGTATTATAGCTGGTGACGGTCACGGTCACCGGATTAAACTTTAATTCGCACTTGTGATTTGAAAACTTGCACTCTTTCAAATCATATATACACACATACTGCAGCCCTGAATACAATTCTCTTTGGAGCATAATGAGAAGGACAATAGGAGTGAAGAGGGAGACAGTTTTTTCTTCATATTTTCCCTCTTTAGAGATACATTTTTAGATACATAAGGGAGAAGGCTGCACACAATAAACAACTATATAGTCTGAGCATCCTCAGTACCTTGATACAAAGCGAGTGAGGTGGATTCAATTAGAGTCCTTGGATAGTGCCATCCTTCAGTCAGTTTTATTACAATGGACCTATAAACTATGCACTGACAGAGAATTAAACAGATAAATTATAATGTATAAGGTTTCTTACTGCAATGTTCAAATCTTACCAATTCCCACAAAAAAAAAAAAAAAAAGACACATCATAGACAATTATATCTTACGGTATAAACTCTTCTAATGTATTCTAAACTGAAAATAGTTTGATTAAAACATGTACACGGTTTGTTTAATATTATTCTGGTAATATTAATAACATTACAGATACATCACTTCTGTTAATGTTAAAGCTAATGATATCTGACTGATGACCACCAAATGACACTGCTGAGTGCTCTCTCCACTGTAGCAGAGTGAGCTAACATTAGCTTCACACACTGACAGCACAAACAACTCTGAATCCTGGAAAACCTGACCCAGGGCTATAAGGTTAGTTTGCCTAAAATATAAATATGATTTATATAATATGCTCAAAGGAATAATCTGGTGATATTCTATATATGTTTTTGTCAAGAAATACCATAAAAAGACCAACACTGAACCTGATTCTATACTATGCAGCCAAATCTTGATCTAGCTCATTTCTCTGTGTCATAGACTTCCACTGTTGTCCACAAACAACGAAAACCACATCAATGTTGCACTGGGTGACATGCATATTCATGACAATGAACATGTTGTTGGTTTTTGACTCAATCTAACATACGCTGCTGTGTGAGAAACAAATGCACTATTTACTCTGTTTGCTAAACATTGCATTTCCCAGCTGTTTTAGGAAATGATTTAGCCTTTTTAACGTAAATATTTGTGACCTGTTCTTAAAGACTTCACATCACATCATATATTGTGTTTCTGAACAGCAAAAAAGGCAAAAGTTAACTACCTTTCACTAAAGCTCATATGGCACGTACAATGGTTTGCAAAGAGCACACTAACCTAACAGCCTTGAGATTTTTTTCTGCCCTTTGACCAACAAACTGAATTAAGGTTAATTGGCTCCAGCTGATAAAATATGGACCGTTATCATTTCAACCACTAATATTCATGCCCCACCAAAAAAAAAGGAGTCTTTTGTGAAAATAATTTTGAGTAAATGTGTTTCTGTCTGTAGCATCAGCGGGAAGTTTTACAATGCATTTGGACAGCATAAATGTGACAATGTCTGACTCAGTGAAGAAAATACGATGATATGTGTGATGCCACATTTGCTGGTTCTTTAATCATCATACATTTTCATGAATCGGTCATTATGTGGTGGGTCAACTGTAACGCAGTGTGCCAGTATTCTCGCGCTGTGGCAGTGACTCACTGCAGCCTATCATCCTGTCCTGAGGATGTAGTTGCATATCGAGCCTCCAACAGCAACAGCTAACAGGAGATAAGCTCCTTGCCTGGAGGCCATCTGGGCTCACGGAAAGCTTACATACCTGGAGCACTGAACTGACGCACGGAGGTAGCTCGAGTCTTGTCGAGGACACGGCTGAGGACGCAACCTTTCGGCACACTCCAGGGCGCTGTGCTGGCCCGGCTGTCTCTGTCCTCGGCTGTATCGTAGACCTCCACGTGGGGAGGGCGCTCCGTCAGGTTTTTGCTGTAGTGGCTTAAGCCATACTGAGCAATCTGGATGGCGTAGAAGTAGCCCTGAGGGCCCCACTGAGTGGACAGAGGCACGCCTGGGTGGAAAAGAGGGATGTAGAGAAAGAGGATAAGGACAATGGTGTTAAGTGAATAGAGACAATAACCTCCTTATAGGCAAGAGCCCATAAACAAAGCTTCTGTGGTTGGTTGTCTTTTTATGGTTGTTACTTTTATAGTGTCTTGAAATTTGTGTATCTTGTTTTAAGCTCTTTGCAGTCTATTTCAAGCAAAGGTTCTTTTTTTTTTTTTTTTAGATGGCAGTGGTAACAGCTTATTGTTTTTGCAGTGTCACATTGAGTTCATAACCACAGTCACATCAATTAGAATTACCACCTTGCGGTTGTATGCCTCCACCAACCAGTCAAGCTGCAGTTTATAAACATGTCTATCCAGACTCATATAATATATGTAGTGAAGACTTTGAAGCTATTTAATAAATTTGGTGATAGGTGGATGTTTCATACGCATCTTCAACTGGCAGCACAGAAGATCTGTGCAATCACCACAGTTTCAGGACTAGTGTCACCAATTCAGCGTCGGACCGATCACAGTGAAGTTGACCTTTGGGATATAAAATGTCTTCACTTCCTTATTTTATTCTATTAGATATTTGTGTGAAATGTTGGCATAATTAGCGTAGGAATTCTTGAGTTATGGCCAAAAAACATTTGTTTTGTGAGGTCACAGGGACCTTGACCTTTGAACTTTCAAAATCTAATCTGTGCATCCTTGAGTCCAAGGGGATGTCCGTGTCAAATTGCAAGACATTTCCTCCAGGGGGTCCTGAGATATCACGTTCAAAAGAATGGGACAGACATACCGACAACCTGAAAACATAATGCCTCTGGCCATGGCTGTCGTTGGAGCAGAGGCATAATAAAACTGGTCTTAAATTAATTTTTGATATTAAACATACACATTTTAGGACTTTCCAGTAATTGGATGAGACTGACTATGGCAATTACAAAGATTCAAATCTGGGTCTATTTTATAAACACAAACACAGAAGACAAAAAAAGAAGCAGAAAAAGATAAAAACTAAAAAAAACACACCACCAGCTATGGTAAATGATTGCACGGTCTGGTTAAATTCAAGCTAATCTACTGCATTTCACCGGAGGCGAGCTTCCCTGTTCACGCAGCCAGAAATAGCTCAGGCAGGAGAATCACTCTGATTAACAGATAGTTCACTTAAAGACCTTGTGACAGAGAGAGCACATGTGCAGCCCAAACCTCATCCTTCTGAGAAGAAGACCATAATATACTCATGTTAGGGCTGGGTGATAATGTGCCTCCTTTCAAACTAATCACCACTGCATACAAAGCTGATCACTTATGTTGTACTTTCCTTATTGCCATTTGTGCCGTTTCCCCAATAGGATGCATCTTGCACAAAAGATATTTGCTGTTCTGTAGTGTATGGTTCAGTCAGTGAGTGACATAACACAAAAAGAAAGCTTAATCTTTTTTTATGACAGAAAAGACTGTAAATGGGGTGTGTAATTGAAAATGGAGGTGAAGGATAAACTGATGGCGACTATGAACAAGTCGTCCTTACTGTCTAGAGACCATACAGCTAGTAATGGTGTGTCTAATGTTAATAATAATAAACTATTTATATTGCACTTTTCATACATAAAATGCAGCTCAAAGTGCTTTACAAAACAAAGAGCAGACAATTATAAGGACAATGATTGACAATTAATAGCAATAAACCAAATGTTTAATTATCTTACTAATTATTTTCCAATTTGTCTAACAATCTGGAACATCTTAACATCTACCTTTGGTCTTCCTGTTGTTAAAACATGAAGTCACTTTTCACCTGTCAGTGAGGAGCTTTACCAAAACCTTCCATCCAGCCCTGATCCCCTTATTTTCATAGACTGTATGTTAGGGCTGGGACGATTCGTCGACATAGTCGACGTAATCGATTACGTAAATGCGTCGACACAAATAATTAGCATCAACGCATCACACGTAGAAATCTAAAAAATCATAGCTGCCTCCAGCAACAGCGCAAGTATGGATTCCTCGCGAGTTCAACAACAACAAGAAAAAGGCTCACACACGGTCTTCTAAAGTGTGGGAGTATTTTACTCTTAATGCCAACAACAACATGGTCTGTAGACTTTGTAAAATGCATCACTGAGTCAGGATAACAGCAACAAAACACCGTAAGTTCTGCTCACCTTTTGCTCTGCTCCCTTTCCCTCCCAAGTAGAGTTTAGATTCTTTGCCTGAGCCCGAACTTGACCCACGGGCTGTGTCGGGACGATATTTCCTGCCACTATCCCCGGGCCAGGACCTTGATTGTATTTGTGTTTTTTTAATCATTAATTTATTAGCCTAATTGGGTGGGGAGAAAGCTATGCCTCTCCAGCTTCTCCCGTAGCTCTGGGTATATGTCCTGCACTGACTTGTAAAGTGTGAGGTAAACTGTGCTAAATCGTGTCTCCCCCATCTGTAGCACTGTCTTCAATAATTGCGCAACCAGGCCAGATTGTTTCAGATATCGCACGAGTCCTTTATAACGTCAGTTATATCGGCCCACGTGTTAAAAAATTGTCGGGTTAAAATGGGCTTGGGCTCATAATTCCAGTTAATGTGTCGGCCCAGGCTCGTACACAACGTGCACGGGCTCGGGTAGGGCTTGCTTTTTTGTGCCCGATCTAAGCTTTACTCCCAAGCATGTGCGATTATCAACATAGTGACACGGAATGTGTTCCCAGTAGTAGCCCAACGGTATGTTAGTCTGTTGATTTGTTTTACCATCATCATGAGTGACCCAATCAATTACAGACTTATATTAGACACTCTGCAACTTGCCTTATGTTGGATTTATTTGATACATCTGATTTCATATGTTGCTAAAATTGCACAGGGTTAGGGTTGCACAAAAACAATCAACTTCTTCTAACTGTAGAGTGACAGTCACACTGATGAGCAGAAGTAAAAGATTTTGCATATTTGTCAACTGCTCCCTGCAGTGTTTCGACTGCAGAGAGCCTATATGGACAGCCCATCAACATAGATTCACTCTAATCCACAAAGATTTTTCATGTTTGTATAGATTTATATTCCTTTCTGAAGTCAAAGTGACATAAAGATGAATATCAATAAGTAATGTGAGCAGTCCCTCTTCTCTGCACTCTTGTATCATGCCAGACAGAGCTGAAGTTGTGCTGCATGCATAGCCATTGCATGTGTTGGCCCATTTTAACTTTGGATCTGTTTTTTTTTTTTTTTTTATAAACAGAGACAACAAAGTGCTCAAATGTGCAATATGCATGGTTGAAATCCTGTTAGCAACAATCACAAGGTAGCCTGCTTCATGGCAAACATATCTAAGTTATGTATCTGAAATAAGCATTTTCACATTACTGGTGGGGTATTAATTTATGCCCTATTTTAAAGTTCATTTTTAAAGGGACGAGTACATAGCATAGACCGATGCCACATATTACATTTAAATAGTAAAGTCATCACAAACACTTCCTGATTGAGAAGTGATATTTGATATATACACTCTCATACATCCCCACCCCAAAAAAAACACTCTCCAATCCCTTGCCTGACTTTTCTCCATGCTTGTCTTGTTACTGGCATCTCCCTTGACAACTTAAGTCAAATGACTGTCAAAATCCTAACACTGTAACGCTGTGCTACTCACTGAATAGCACTAAGTAATCCATGTGGAATTGACTGTTAAGCCTCCACATATTTTCATGACTCCAGAGAGCAGACTTTTCTAAAAATCTGAAGGCTCTAAGCCTACTGAAGTTAATATAGCAGCAGAAGTGCTAGACCATCTTATTGTTATGCAAGCTTTTTTTTTTTTTTTTTACCTTTAGTTAGGTCAGCAAGACTGCAACATCTGGATGAAGGTTAGCAGACATTATAGCTCCATTAAACAATATTAATATTAAACTAAATGACTAATGTGTCATGTGAAAGGGTTGATTGTTGTGCTGAGAATTAAGACCCAACTAAGTCTTCAGAACTGTTTCTATGAGGTTTTTTTGTAGTCTTTCTGCCAAAAATAGCTTAATGTAGCTTAACGTTTGCATTATGGCTGGGTGATCCAGCTAGGTACTTTATGAAACACTTTGGGGGAATAATACTATATTTATTTTTGCTATATTGCATCTTTTTAAATTAAATTAATTTGTATTTTCTAGTCATTACAACCTAGCTGTAACCACAACAGTTGGCAACAGTGTCCTGGATTCAGAGACTATTCATCCCACTTCTGTCTTCACTAGAAAGCGCTGCATCTATCTTGGTCAGTAGGTTGACCATGTGCAGGTGTTGCGTTAAGAGAGATCGCATGTCATGTATGTGTTTGCACCGAGAGTGTAAGTGAGAGTATGTGTGTTTTATTAAGCACTTAAAAGGTTAGAAGATGTGTTTTAGGACTGTGTGCATGGGTTTGTGCAAATGTTTAGTTTGAAGATAAAGATGGTTCAAAGAAAAAGCGAGACACAAAAAACGCATAATTTAAGAGGGTGTTGTTAGAGAGGATGAACTACTTCCACTAATGGTAGTGCTCCGGCTGCTGGAGCTTCATTATTCTCAACTTTTGTTCTTTGTCTGATGGAGGCTGTACCGCAACAAAGAAAAGTAAGACCTCAATTTCGAATCCTCTGCTATAAAACCACAAGCCCTACAGGAGATGTGACAAGTAATGGCATATAAAAGTGCTGCGTTTTTATGACCCTTTCTAATAATAAAAACCTTGAGAGCATACTTTTGTATTCAGTGACTGGTTGTGAAGTTCAGACTAATGTATCTGAAATGCTCTCAATTTAAAGTTTTTTCATCCCAATAGTATTACAGTTTAAAGAAGCGAGTGACTGCTTGAGCTTGAGATATCAGTACATTCTGGGTTCGTGTCAAATGCCTTGACTCCTGACACAAGTTACATCCCAACAGAGTATGGGAGAGGCCAGAGTTATGTAAAAGGACCATCACGACATTTAATGAACATTGCTGAGGGTTCTGTTAAATAACTTTTCCATGGGTAGCAAGGTCTGTTGGGAGTGAAATGCTCCCATGACCTTGTTTAAGCCCTGTGGTAAATTGGACTGTGACAGGCTAATTAATGAACTGCTATTTTCACCTATAAAAATATGTTAAGTTCAGGAGAGGTGTGTATGCTTGGGCGTGTGGACTGCTAAAGGAGCATTGGGCTTAATTAATGGACCTTGTTAAATTGTGTGTGTGTGTGTGTGTGTGTGTGTGTGTGTGTGTACAAGTGTGTGTGTACAAGTGTGTGGGTATAGGAGTGTAGATGTGTTTTCTCTGTGTTGGACTAAAAGAAATGGTCTAGAGGAAATGAGAGGGTGAGAATAACTGGGCTCACCGCTCCTCAGCCTTGAGGTACTAACAGATTTGGCTAGATTCCAGTCTGACCTATTTCCTGCAATATATGTTCCCTGCTATATATGTTCCCTCCCTTACATATCGACTACTAATCGACCGAATGTGTTACCGGGCTTTCTGACCTGCCTCATAATTTGGCATTCTCTGCATCCATGCGAGTATTACAGCCTCCGAAAGAGTGTATAGCAGATTTACACAAATACTTCTTGCAGATTTTTGTTAAAAATATATATACAGCATGTTTGTGTAATGAACAGAAAGGCAGATTTGTGTTACCAGGTAAATATCTAAAAGAGGGCAAACATACAAGATACATAATCTACTTGTATAGGTAGATTTATTTCAACATAAACATGTATTTTAAAAGATCTACTTACCTATAAATTAGAAAATAAAGTGATTAAAAAAAAGTCCTACACGTCAAGCTTAATTTAAGACTGTAGACCTCTCTTCATCTCTCCCTCTGCACTGTGGTTGGTGCTAGACTGAGAACTGAGCCCCTTAGCAAGTAGCTAATTAGCCAGTCGGCTGTCTGGCCACTAAATTAGTAAGATGTAACAACTTAAGGTTTTATTCACACACTCAGTCAGTAGTCTCGCTTTGCCAGACCCTCCTCCAAAGCGCGCTGAAGGAGAGTCTGGCTACTCCACAAAGCATTCGGGGATGGGAGGATGGTTTAATGGCATTTCTTTAAACCAATCAGAATCATCATGGGGGGTGCTAAAATCCACACAGAGCTGCTAAAAAAAAAAAAAATAGTCATGCGAGAGAAAACTCAGATTGGACAGATAGTCTAGCTAGCTGTCTCTATTTACCATGCAGTGATCTGAGGAGCAGTCAACAATAGTCCTCATAAATCCACTGTTTAAAATTCCAACACAAAGAAAGCGGAAGGAAACGGAAAATACATGCATCCGGCGGAATTTCCTGCAGCACCGGGGCAATCCCGGAAGTGGAACATGAAGGATATAGACTAGCTAGTCAGGTACCTTGCTCCCCACCGCAGAGAGACTTCTTTGCCCAGAGAACGGATGACAGATGGACAGTCTGCTTTTTATAAATATGTTGGCTAACTGTAAATGTAAATGGACTGTTTTTATATAGCGCTTTTCTAGTCTTAACAACTACTAAAGCGCTTTTACAAAGTACAGGAACCATTCACCATTCACACACATTCATACACCGAGGCTGCCGTACAAGGTGCCTCCTGCTCATCAGATAAACATTCACACATATTTACACTCCGATGTGCAGCATCGGGGGCAATTCGGGGTTCAGTGTCTTGCCCAAGGACACTTCGACATGGGACTGCAGGGGATCGAACCACCAACCTTCCGATTGGCAGGCGATCGCTCTACCACAGCCGCCCCTAACGATAGCTAATCTCCCTCGTCTCACCTTGGCCTACCCGCATGTGTCACTCATGTCACGTCTTATAAACATTAAGGAAGCGGGAGTGAGAAACACAAGGCATTGTGAAAACTAAGCTAACGTTACGTACCGAGTAACGTTAGTACAACATTACGGAGGTAACGTTATGTACCGAGTAACGTTAGTACAGGGGGGAGTGACAGGCTGCAGCTGGAAATCAGAATGGAAATAGTTTTGACATGACTTTAAAATGGACATCCACCGAGCCAAAGTGCTTATGTTAACATTAGTTAGCTTGTTCTTGTTTCCTAACTGCGTCGTGAGTTATAGTAACGTTAGCTTAGCTGGGAGCTTCATGGAGAAAGCTAAAGTTTATGTTAGCTGCCCTACTGCTGTCAGAGTTAGCTTCGACTTCATATATTACCTTCTAATAGATGTATTCTCAGTAACGTGACAATCTGCAAGAAACAGGTTGCTTATAAATCACTAAAATAGTAGTGACAACACTGTTTGGCTTAGTTATCAATGCAAATAGCATCGTTTGTCACTTAGTTTATGACAAATCGTTTCGGCTGTACTTTCAAACATGATGTCAATGTGCCAACCGAGCACCATTAGCCCTTACAACAGAGCCGCTTCAATATACTTGTTAGATAATGTTTCATTACAGAGTTCACTGTTGATTTGTGTTTGTCGCTGTGTGCTCGTGGTGGAAAATGAATGTAAACAAAGTTGCATGCAATGCGCCATGACGTAGGTCCCCTTCAAGGCCAGGCCTTTAGCCAGGCTAATGTTAGAAGTCCCTCTAGTGGACAGAACATGTAATAATAACCACATGCTTATAGTGGCATTGACAATGCATACGCTTGAGTAGTGTAGTACATATTAATAACAGCTGCATTTGAGCATTAAATATTAAAATATTATTTGAATATTAAAAAAAATAAATGAAATTTGAATGGTATTCTAGAGGAAGATTGACAGCTCTAACGTGGTGGTTGCCCATAGTCTTCACAATGTGTTTAAGTGCAACTTTCTGGCCCAAAAAAAAAAAAAAGGCGTCGGCCTTCATTGCCACTAATTCTTTGCCGTGTGCCTGGTGTGTCAGGGCTGTGGCCAAAATATCTATGAATCTTCTACTTCAGTCATTTTCACCAATAAAACTGACATGTCTAAATTTGGAAGGAACGTTTTGGGGGACTTAAAACAACTCCTACATTTTGAGTTTCTGGTGTGATGGTGTTTCTTTTTTTTACTGGTGGCTCTAGCTATCTGGCAATTAAAAGATTAATAATGAATATCTATTTTGTAATTTCAGGCAAGTATACAGGGTCACTTCTTCAAGTGAGTGGGGCATGGAACTATATTGATGACAATGTGGTTTGAACTAATAGCCTTTTAAAATGAGCTATTGATCCTTCCTGGTAATTATTTTAAAAGGAACCTTGAAGAGAAAACAACTTTGAGGATGGACTCAAAGTGTGAAGGAACAGGGAGGGATACACTCACTTAACAGACATCCAGCAGCAAGATATCTATACAAAGTGCTGACTGTGTCTAAGTGAAGAAAAGATACATTTTTAAATTGACTCCACACAAATCACATTTGATCGTGTTCAAGAAAGGCTAATAGCATTTGGGAATGGGTGGCAGAGATTGATTAGGTGCTTTTGAAATCTGATCTATCTTTTTAATGAAGTCTTGATTCACTTCCTCACAGATCAAATAAGAGAATTTACGATGCAATACTTTGCTGGAATAAACCTCATTAAACAAATCATATATTTCTCTTTGACAAAGGGTTTATTAAACACCTAAAAGAATCAAAGTTTAAAATCAAATACACTGGTGGGTAGCTTTGGGCACCATGAAAGGGAAAGGACCATTGATAAGTAAACCCAAACTATAATGTGAAATATACCTAATAAATGTGTTGCATGTTTGTCGTAAATTGACTGTGTATTTGCATGTTATTTTATGCTCCTGTATCTTGTGTTACTATAGGAAAAAATGCCTGCACACTGACCCCTTCTCCTCATCCCTGTGATGAACAAAAAAAAAGGTCTTACCTTCCACTCCACTTATACACTTGACACGGTCGCGGACCTCCACATTGTATCCCTCAAATGACATGAAGACTCCATTGGGGTGGTAGGGCTCACGCTGTGCGTAAACCTTTGAATAGCTGTGCTGGAACTCAAACCGATCGTAGCCGTCGTACTGCACCACTTTGCCGTACACTTCAAAGTATTTTTCCATCCAGCTGAAGGGCAGGTATATCTCGCCGCCCTCCCGCCGGCCTTTGATTGTAGATTCATCATTGATCAGGCAGTCGATTTCTTCATACTTGATCCCTGTGACAACCCCAACAACAGGCGGGGGCTCTGGAGGTTGTGGAGGGTGTTGCTGGCTGCTGATGCTAGCATCACCCACCTTGGGACTTGGAGCCACCAAGGCAGCGCGGGGAAGGAAGCGTAGGGAGGTGTCACTGGAGCAGCGGTTCCACAGCAGCACAGTGATGAGTGTAAAGAGGGCACAGATAACGATGAGGGTCTTGTAGTTCACCCGAGCAGCCAGGCAGCGCATGGTCACAACTCGCCTGCATGACACACAAACACAAGAGTTCATTAGAAACATGATGTATGATTGATCATTTGTCGAGAATCCACAAAAAAGAAGAAGAAAATCTGCCTTTGCATGTAGCACATCAGTAATCACATTTCTCCTCTACCCCTGACTTGGAGCCATGACTTCACAATATACTTTTTATTGTTAGAACACTTGGACTGACACTGACGGTGCAGTGAGAAGGACATGCTGTGTGTGGGCACAGTGCAGTTTGTTCTTTCAGCAACCGTTGGTCCGAAGTTCACAAATAGTCAAATGTTTAGCAGTGGAAACGGACTTACTTAGACTTCTAGACTTTTTAATAAGATCATTTTAAAACAAGAATGCATTGCTATGTGTGATGATTTTTCCTTTGATCCTGCAGCATTTCTGTTACAGCGGGCCCTGTTTGAAGTCTTTGTCATGACAAGACATTAGCTTTCTCCAGGAGAATTCTACCTGGCGAAATCTCTAATCCCCTACCTCTATTACTGATACCAGATTTCTGGTTTACATGACGTTTCAATAAATAAAACAAATTGGCTTGCTGGAGAAAGCTGACTGTAACCTGTTTACCTATGTGCATGTAAATGCACACAGCGACATAACTGCTCTGCTCTTTTACAATAATTTTAAGATCTAAGATCAGTGAAAAGTCTGTTATCCAGTGATTCTCTCATGAAATGCTAAACTACAAACCCAGGAGAATGCTGCTTGGAACAACTTTCCCTAAATAGATGACAAGTTGTAATTTGTGTCAAAAACATTTTTGCTCACTTTTGTTTGGTGAGGATTATCTAGCTGTAGATAAGTCAGAAGCACATGAGGAAAGAGTTGGTAATTATAGAGTCTGTTGATAATTAAGTCTGTATATTTCAAACACCACATTTAGTGTGGTTGCACATACAAAATGGCAGGTTTGTGACCAATAAGAAGCTCTGGTATGTGCTTTGATTTGACAGTGTGTGCATGTGTGTGCAGTGTGTGCATGTGGGTCTCATCTACCCAACAAACAACCATATTCTGCAATTGGTCTTTTGGTGTACTCGTCCATCATTTTTACGTCTTGTTTTGGGATGCTTTCAAATCACTTCTGCTCCTCATTGCAACTCACAAACTCTTGTATCTGTCACGCTTCTTTGCAGTTAAAGGAATAGTTCAACATTTTGGGAAATATATATATATGTCAAACGATTACATTTTCTTAATCGCGATTAATCGTTGAATTTCTATAGTTAATCGCGATTAATCGCATGTTTTATCACATGATTAAAATTGTATTATTTTGCATTTCAGAACTGTTTTTAAGTACATATTGACAATGGAAAGCAATTATTATCAGTGTATATTGATTGGGAATCAAATGAATGCAAAGAAAATGACTTTATGAACTTGATTTGAAGATTTGTATTTGTTTATTATATATTTAATCTAGTCACACATTTGAATCTAGAGTCAATATTAGGGTTGGGTATTGTTTGGTTGGGATACCGGTGCTAAAGCGGTACTTTTAAAACGGTACCGATGCCTTAACGGTGCCTGAACCGATACTTTTTAAGAAAGTTAAAAAAAAGAAGGGTACTAAACAGTTGGCGACATTAAAGAATGGCTTGTTTATTGCTAAGGCCATATCGTCAAAATTAAATGTTTGATAATAATGTAATCACTATAGCAATAACTTATTTCACTAGTAAATAGCTGTTGAATGACAAAAACATCCACCAGATGGGAAAAGGGCATTTAACAACAACTTTGAATGTACCACGAGGCTGTAAATTACCAGTTTTATTGAACGCACCGTCTGTGTTTTTCAACAGCAGCTGCAGATTGTTACATCCCGGTGTCGGAATCCTCTACAGTAAAATACAGACAAACTTTACACCGTTTAGCGTTAGCTGTCAGCATTGTAACCGTGTTTAATCCAGCTACTAGCTAGCGGTAGGCTAACGTTAGCTGCTGTCGAGTATAGTGTTAACTAGCGTCACGTGCAGCAATGTTTCTGTTGCCTGTAACGTCTGTTTCAGAGCATCAGAGAGAAGTGCAGACATATCAGTGGCACCAGAATGAGGCACCGAAATCCGCGCTGCTATTCCTGCAGCAGCAGGATGTGTTACGAGGAAGTACGGCAAAATAGTAGCCTGTTAGGCACGACGCAAAGCTGAGTGAAGTGAAAATAAGTTAATAAATGGCGGCATGCGATTAATAAGATTAAAAAAAAAAATTACGCTCAGCCCTTAAACACATCGTGATTAACGCGTTAATCCTGACAGCCCTAATATATACATATACACATACATACATACATATACACATACATACATACATATACACATATATACACACACACACACACACACACACACACACACACACACACACACACACACACACACACACACACACACACACACACACACACACACACACACACACACACACACACACACACACACACACACACACACACACACACACTGATGGCCCAATTGTTAAATACTGTATATGAAAGAAGACCTCAAACAATGCAATGAGATTGGATGTTACTAGATCAATCAGTCTGGATCCATGTTTTCATGTCCTCTGTGTTTCTCCGGCATTTTCACCAAGCCAGAGAAAAATCAATATGCATACTGAGGTCTCCTCCTCCACACTAATTACAGCTTAAAAAAAACAAATACCACTATTACAGTGACGACAGAGCCAGGTCCTCTGATGACAGAGGAAGGAGGAGGAAAAAAAATCACTATTCCCCAAGTTCATTTCAATAAACCAAACTTCAACTAGACACTGCCAAATGTCACCTCAATTAATGTACATTAATTGCACAATAGCAATGCCCTACAGCATTGCAGAGTCAAATTATAGTGCTAGCAGTCTCTTGAAACAAGTTAATTGTTTAGATGACTCTTACTAAATAGGAAAGAGGACTTCCAGAGTGCTTAAACAAGCAAATGTTGAGGGAGTGCAAGTTGTGGAAGATGAAGAATAGCCTCCCACTAAATCAAGGCTTTTAAAACTATAAAAGAATTTAGGTTTTGTTTGAGTGGACACATCTCAACCCCTTTATTACACAAATAGGCGCAGAACGAGATACACAACTGAATCATGTTCGTTCCACAAGAAAGAGAAAAAAGAGAAGTTGAAAAGGTAATTATTTTCTTCCATATAAGCCCTAGTTTAAAACATTTTGCAGATGTGTTCCAGTCAGTGGTACCTCCGTGTAGGCTGCCCTGATTATTTCCACACTGTCATTGATATTCAGAGAAATGTTGGTGCTGCTTGGTGCAGTGATGAAAGATTGGGCCGACAATGCTAAAAATGCAAGGGAGAGGGCCTGGGGACTGCACCCTGAAAGATAAGTAGGACCGGCCCTGTCAAGTAACAGACTATAAATAATGGGTTCTTTTTATAGTGATTTGTTGCCGCTGTTGAGCTCAGGCTGAAGGTGGATAGACATGGGCTTAAGCACTGCAGCATGGAGAGTATCCTAATGGCTCGCGCTGACCACAAGACAATTCGTCTAAGCCATGTCCCATTCCCTAAACGAAATTGACACGCAACAGTAAGCACACTGGAAGAGGAGTTAATGTCACAAGTTACAAGATGCAGTTCGTCATCAAAAATCATGAATGTTTTGATTCAGGTGTTCTCTCTCTCTATTTCTCATCCACATCTGACACATAAATAGGCATTTGCTCATTTACCACCTGGTTCAAACTAGCTTGAGAGGTTGAAACTTGAGATTACTAACAACTATCTAGAATGATGGAAATTTAATTTAAAAAAGCAACAGAAAGGGAGAAAAAAAGACAGTTTGCATGACCGTTAACAGCAATTTCAACTAAAGAAAATTGTAACTGCATTTGTTCCATATGTTATTGCAATAAATGAAAAAAAAAATAGCAGATCAAACTCAGCAACATTTATAAAGAGCAATGCGATACGTGACAGTGATATATTTGGCAAGGCATCTTGCAAATATCAAGCCTGGTTCTTTATGACAAAACTCACTTAAGACACAGAGCTCAAAAATAAGGGCTACTCTTCTCACAGCAAAGTAGTGACAGGGCATGTATTCTGACCTGTTTGAAAACGGGAGCTGGCTCTCAATCAGTGAGTTAAATGCATTCTAAAGCTGGGTCATTGCTTCATTTATTCTGTTGCTTATCCATATTAACTCGTTCCATGTTAGATTTCATCCCGTTTATGGGGGGAAACATGTAATACCAATTCCAGGAGAGCACTGAAAGCAGGCGGTTAAGTGTATTGACTCTGGAACAATACAGAGTCCATACAAAACAACATGGACTTGAAGGCTGGGACAGCGATAGGCTACTATTCATTGTGAATGGGACACGTTGACACAGCGCAGGGGAGATCTGGCAAAACGATGCAGAATCATCCAGCAATAAAGTTGAACCTGGCTCGACTTTTGCTGCATCCCAATGCAATGTCACCTGGCAGGCCGCTGTGTTGAACCAATAAAATATGCGCAAGTGCACATTCCTGGTGGATTACTTTGTCACGGGAATACAGTATTGTTTACCTTGCGATTGTTGCGACGAAAGATAAAATTGCTGCCATCATAACTTTTCCTGGATGTGAAGTGCTTTGGCAACTGATAAAACTTGAAATGCATTGATCTTTTATTCAAACTTAAACAACGCAACCCCCAATAGACAACCCACCCCACCAATGCAGGACGCTGCGTTGTTTTAATGCAGGGCTGTTTTTGGAATCCCTGCTTAGACAGTTTTTTTTTTATGTCCTGTTAACTAAGTTGACAATAATAATTCAGTTTAACACTGTTATTTCTCCTCTTAACTGTGTTCCAACAAATAAGGATGTCTGTAAATCACATCTGCTGCTTTTGCATGAGTTAATTACAAGACAGCATTTAGCTAGTTGCTCAGACAGTAGCTGCATTGTCTCTGGTGCATTTTTGACCCAAATTCATTTACATCTATCAGGAGGAAAAAAAAAAACTGCATCGGTTGTTCAGTTGTTTGAATAATGACTGTCCTCGCTCAGTAGCAAAGACAGGAGTTGAGTGGTGTGTTATACGACCACAGAAGCTTTTACGGAGGTCAGAATGAATAGTTGAGAGTACAACAGGTATGAATGAAACACTGGAGACTGGAGTTTGTCTCCTGGGGCCCGTTTCAGGAAGGAGGTTTAACAAACACTGAGTCTAACCCTGAACTTGGAGTTGATTTACCCTGAGACGGGAAACTCTGAGTTTTCGGTTCCAGAACAGCTGATTTGAGTTGGTTCAATCAACTCAGAGTAGGTTCACTCAGAGTTAAGCACGTGCACCACCACTACAGAAAGGCAGCATAAATGGAGCCATGATACTACGATTCACCATGGCAACAACCACAAACAAATGGGTCGGTGTACTTTACCCCTTTGGAACTGGAACTACTCATGGGCACATACAGCGAGTTTGAACATATATTTTGTTAAAAAGCAACACAAGTTATCAACTCTGTTTTTTATTCATGCAGATGACAAAACTGCACTAAAATGTGCCTGATACACACTGAATGAATGAATGAGGAAATGGAAGAGTGCTGTGTCAGAGGGAGTAGACTGAGAGAAACTCAAGGTTTATTCAAGAAAACCTGCTCCCGACTAGGTTAGGTTCACAGGCTCAGTTACCATAGTAACTGGCTCTGAGGTTAAGTTACCTCTCTTTCTGAAACGGAAAACCCAGAGTTTCCCCTCATCTCATGGTTAACAAACTCAGAGTTTCCACTAAACCTGCTTTCTGAAATGGGCCTCTGTTCCCTACCAAGGTCCACTTTATTTTTTTTTTACCATAAAAGGCAATCTTTCCCTAACCAAGAAACAAAATCTTTAGCTAACCTTCAAGTTGTTTTCAGACATTAACCATAGTGGTGGAATATCAGAAAAAGCTTTGGAACAGTAGCATGCATCATTTTTATTTTACTGTTTAGGTATCAGGGCTTGCTTATAAGATATGCACAGACCTTTGTGCAATCCACTTGTTACCAGCTCAACTCAGAAAGTGTTGTGTAGATATAATCCCTCTGGTAAGACCACTGTTTTTATCTGGAAGGAAAACTACGCTGACATAAAATATATAAAAAAGACAGATGCAACTGGACAGCAAGTTAAAGACAATCCTGTTGGGGGATAAAAGTATTTCATGCTTGACAGATTAAGGAAAAAGACACTGGAAAACAAAAGCTTTTCAGTTTACGTGCACCCAGTGGCCCGCCTCAAGAAACTGAAAGCCTGAAATAGCAGGGAGTGACTTGTTGAGGCTTTAGATTTTTATATGATGGCATCATTCTTTGTGGAAACCTGAATAATCAAACCATGTAAGGCAGAGAAAGGTATGAAGGAAAGCTTTGGCATATTTTTCGTATATTTTTTTTTTAATGAATCAAATCCAGTTCCCCTTG
Source organism: Sander lucioperca (assembly GCF_008315115.2). Taxonomy (NCBI): domain Eukaryota; kingdom Metazoa; phylum Chordata; class Actinopteri; order Perciformes; family Percidae; genus Sander; species Sander lucioperca. Next base: position 42,421,351 of record NC_050175.1, on the reverse strand, counting down.
TGCACCCAAACACCATCCATACCAAACACCATCCATACCAACAACCATAAGGCCTGTAATTGTTGCAACATTACAGTAGCTCTGGGGTCAATGATGACTGAACAATTCATCAATTGAGAAAATAAGAATCAGATTCTTCAAAAATGACAATAGTCTTAAATTCGGTACAATATGCTAACATTTACAATCTGCTGGGAAATCCCAACTGAGCTTAATGATCTCAGGCTGGCAAGTCCTGATGCGGACAGTTCTACACTGTAGATGCTTGAGCAACATCTGGTTCACTGACAATAGGATGAGCAACTTCACAGTCTTGAATTCCCAGGGTGCTTGCATGTCTAGCTTTTCTGCTGCTTCTGCAGATCAGCAAAGGCTTGAGACTTTGATCGGGAGCATTTGCCTTTGAGCTGTGATGGACTTTAACATATGAGGGATCTCTGGGTGCCCTGATGGTTGCTTCATCAAATGCAGCAAGTAATCCCTTGGATTAAAACTATGAGTATTAACTCTGACTGACAAAATCAACAAATGCAAATATTTGGATGTCTTTATCCCCCAAAATCCCTAATAAGGCTGGATAATTTCTAGCAGGCAACTAATACTACAATGTTTTTTTAATGAAATCAAATTTCAGCAAAAAGACACTGACTTTGTTAAATGCAGTTTGAGTAAAACCAGCTGCTAATCTCTGTCCTGGTCCCTAGTGCAGAATGTACAACATTTACAACATGATGAAACTGCTGCAGCAGTGAGCATAGGGATGGGTGAATGGAGTTGTTTTTCTTCTCCTGCTGTCCTCTGGTGTAAAAATCATGAGCAGTCATCACAGCAATAAAAGCGGAGTGCTCGTGAGCCACCCTTGGGGAGCTATTGGAGCAGAAGCCCAGTGCATGCGTGAGATGCAGGTGTTGTAGCCCTAACTAAACTCCTGACATTTTCACTGCTCTCCTCAACGGGTGAAGTAAGGTAGGGGTTTGAGACTGCCTGTAAATTATCAAGCTGTGAGGCATGTTATCTCCTGTAGAGACGGGATGAATTGTGTGTGTGTGTGTGTGTGTGTGTGTGTGTGTGTGTGTGTGTGTGTGTGAATTCAAGGCAGACCGATCTCATGAAGTGGCGTATGTACGACACGCCAATTCGTATGCCATTATTGGCGTGTTACCAAGACGCATACTCGCTTTTTAGCGTGTTTATTAACGCCGTTTGGCCTCCATTGACTTACATTACTTTGTGATTGAGTGTGATTTGACGCCATAGCGAGTAGTATGAAAGGGCAAAAATCCGCATAGGGACGTTGTTCGCGGTGGAGGATGGGTAAAACACAGGACTCTCACCCAGGAGAGCAGGGATCGCGTCCCGCGTGTGACTTTGTGTCCCGCGTGTGATGTCTCCTTTCCATGTTTGTTGTTTTCCTAAACCCAACCCCGTTCTTCTTTTCCTAAACCCAACCCGCGCGTGACTTTTCCTAAACCCAACCCCATTCTTGTTTTCCTAATCCCAATCGTTTCTTCTTTTCCGTGGCGTGTATGTTTACGCTGTGACGTTGCAGGCTGCCGTCCGCTGTATAGAGCGTAGACATACACACGGATAGCTCAAAATGCGGACAGATAACATACCACTTCCACCACGGAAAGTGGCGTGTATGTTTACACGAAGTCATATCACAATGTTCAAGGCAACAAAAATAAAATTGCATATTTATCCCACAGCCATTTAGTATGTGAGTAGTTAAATCTCTTTTTTGATGCGCACATTCTTGTACCATTATACATTTCAAACAATTCAGAATTTTGGTAACATAAACAAACAGATCTGTCTGTCACCAAAATATGTTAACACTCCCTCCCAGGCATGATTTACTAAATTTCTACAACTGACTGATCCCAGGAATTAAAAAATCATTAGAACTTGTATCATAAAAAGGTTGCTAAACAACAAGGTTGAGTCACAAATATAAAAGCCAGCACTGATCTGAGGTCAGTTATGGAGTTTCCACTAAACCTGCTTTCTGAAACGGGCCTCTGTTCCCTACCAAGGTCCACTTTATTTATTTGACCATAAAAGGCAATCTTTCCCTAACCAAGGTCACACTATTCAGCTGACCTTCAAGTTGTTTTCAGACATTAACCATAGTGATGGATATCAGAAAAAGCTTTGGAACAGTAGCACGCATCATTTTTATTTTACTGTTTAGGTATCAGGACTTGCTTATCAGATATGCACAGACCTTTGTGTAATCCACTTGTTATCAGCTCAACTCAGAAAGTGTTGTATAGATATAATCCCTCTGGTAAGACCACTGTTTTTATCTGGAAGGAAAACTACGCTGACATAAAATATATAAAAAAAAGACAGATGCAACTGGACAGCAGGTTAAAGACAATCCTGTTGGGGGATAAAAGTATTTCATGCTTGACAGATTAAGGTGAATTCAAGGCAACAACTGACAGGGGAAAAATACAATTGCATATTCATCCCACAGCCATTTAGTATGTGAGTAGAGTTAAATCTCTTTTTTGATGCGCACATTCTTGTACCATTATACATTTCAAACAATTCAGAGTTTTGGTGAACAACATAAACAGATTTGTCCGTCACCGAAATATGTTAACACTCCCTCCCAGGCATGATTTACTAAATTTCTACAACTGACTGATCCCAGGAATTAAAAAATCATTAGAACTTAAAGGTTGTTAAACAACGTTGAGTTACAAATATAAAAGCCAGCACTGATCTGAGGTCAGTTATGGAGTAGTTAACTTTTACATTCAAGATGTAGCTGAGCCTTTAAAAGAGGTGCAACTGTAAGTCTCTTGTGTCTTAAATGAACCTGCTTGTTAGTAAAGTATACTTAATAACCACAGCAAATGAGATCTGCATATTCATGCAACGGGAATCACTAAATCTAAAGACACCAATGCTGCAACTGACAATTAGTTTCATTATAACCAAATCTTCAGAATATCTTCTAGATTAGTTGATTCATTGTTTGGTCTATATAATGACAGAAAATAGAGAAACATCCCGTCTACAAATGACTTGTTATACTGCCCAACAGCCCCTAACCCAAACATATTCAGTTTACTATAACATAAGACAAAATAACCAGTAAATACTCACAATTGAAACTGGAACCAGAGAATGTTTTCTTGAAAAATAACTTTAAATGATTAACCATTTATGAAAATAGATTCTGAGTGACACAGTTACACAGTTGGTTTTGAGTATGATCCATTGGGCCATCATGAATCTGTAAAACATGCACTAAAGACCAAAACCTTGGTGTTGCTCCAGGCCTGAAGTAAGGCACGGTGACCTTTCTTCATGCATTGCTTAAAAGAGGGGCAGATGCTCAGCTAACCTTCACCAAAACAACAGACCAACAAATAAACTTGCATCACTGCTCAATGATAAAGCTTTCTTTGGATGCAGCATAGAAGTGAGTAAACTGCTTTAAAATTAATGCGCTTGTGCGTTTTATCTCTAGTAGGAGGATTAAGCAGGTCATTACCAAAAAGCTTATAACTGATGCCTACTGAGGGATTAAGCAAACTCATGATCAAATGGAGAGGAGACAAGAGAGGAAATGTATAAACAAGACCTTCTGCATCGTTTTAGAGGCAGGTCATGCCAGCTGCCTTGTCCTACAACATCATAGAAACAAATGTCGATCTAAAAAAGGATGCATAAGCCAAGTAACAAATCATACTAAAAGTAGAATTTTGTGCACAAGGTATACAAGTGCTGCAACAAGGATATGAACTGTGCCAACTCCAGCAGTTAGGGAGGAAATAGCACCGCACATCCATTGTGGGTTTGGGGTTTTGATAGTCCCCAATTTCTTAAAAGTCCCTATTGATTGTGCTTGGGCAACATGATCTTGTTGTCAGATATCACTGCTTTCTAATGACACTGCATCTCATGTTTTTGTCAGTTAATGAAGTAGACATGAAGCCTGCAGCCTAACCCCTTTGAGTACTATAACACAAAAGTAACAGACAATTACTCAAGTGCCTTCTAACTAGAAGCAATTTACACAATTATATATGTATATTTTTGCTTTTCTGCATTGACCAGCCCCTCTTAATTTGTCATTGTGAGCTTAGTGTTTACCAAACAACTTACAAATCAGCCAAGTTGTGCGACTAGCCAAACGCCATCCTTAACTCTTTTGTATCAAAGGTTAGCATTCCATAACTGAAACAATACAATTACTTCTTATAACTTGATTGTCAAACAAATTGTACAATAACTTGTGCAATATGTATCGACATTGTTTCCAAGAAAATAACAAGTTCAATAAAGTATGTTCACTGTGGTTGTTAATGATTTAAAAATACACAAATGATCATAACAAACTGACCATGTGACATAGCGGTCTCAAATATCAGCCGTGGTATGAAGTGGTGTACCATTATCCAGAGATTATAACAGTGCTGTATGGTGTGTGCCTCTTCATGCACACACACAATTACTCGTGTTATACAAGCTTATGAACCCATAGTTAGTTCAAAGCGCTACATCTTTCCTTATTCTGTCAAAGATAATTCAGTGATGACATAGGGAGGAATGCAGGGCTCAGGGGTACTTGTAGCCGCTATGCTTAATCATTTCATCATACAAGCGTTTTCTCACAGTGGATATACGAGCATCCGAAGTTGGAGAAACAGCTAGCTGATGTGGTATTAGCTAAAGTAGTTAGCACACACCAAATGTTTCGGCTGATGACGTAGACGGCCCCGCCGATTTTGACCAGCTCACCCTGAGACTAAAGGCAGGATACATTCAGAAACCAGTATCTCACTCAAAACAGCATGGGTGTTTTTTTTCCCAGTTTGTATGCGTGTGGAAGCACCAGAGACACAAAATAACACCCCAAATCCCAGAAAAAGTGATTTTTTTCATAATATGGGCACTTTAACAACCGTTTATTTATCGCAAGTAATCTCGCTATTGCAATATTCAACAACGTTATTGCATATTTTCCTCATATCGTGCAGCCCTAGCATAAATATATATTCTGTGCATAGACGGGTTTCCTGTTTACAAACATTACAGGGTGCGTGCGCATACCAGGGGCAGAAAGCCAGATTGGTGAGCTGGTCCGCTACTGCAACAACCTTAAGTATTTAAGCTTTCCTTATTGTTTGTATTTAACTGCTGACTCAATAAACGTGATTTTAGTTGGATCTGTTTGTCTGTCTTTAATTTTGCAGTGTTACTGTGATATATATGTATGGCTATAATTATCGTTTTAGGCTAATGTAATAGCCAATGTTAGCAGCAGGGTTACCCCTGAGTGTACCCCTATGGTTGGTTTATGTGTTAAAATAATGGCCAGGATTCCCGGGCAAAAGGTACGATATGTGTGTCTCCATTTCAAACATCACGGCAGGTTGACTGTTTTTAGCAGCAGAGGTTGATTGCGGGCGAGAGGGCGACAACACTGTTGTTGTTAGCTCGCCCGAAACTCTACTGCCGCTGTCTCGGCAACGTTAGCCTATATGCTAGCGGACATTAGCTAACTATAGCCAGTTAGCTTTGTGTGTAACGTAATAAAAACCCACCTATCTCGTAGGAGCGAAGCTTAATATTTTATTCAATAACATTATGGTACAAAAGGAGCACTAACGTCACAGGTCTTATGTTGACAAGGTGGATGCAGATATAAGAAACTCCAAAGGCAGTCGTAATATTTACCTAGCAGGCTAGGCTAACGCTGTTGCGCTAACGTTAGCAAAACATCGGCGTAACTTTAGCTAGCAGTCTAAACCTATGGTCTAAACTTGTCTCGAGTACGGACCTTTAACTATCTACGGTCCGGACTCGAGTACTACAGCCCTGACAGGTAGATATCACTTAGCTGAACAACTGAACAAGCTGCAACTTTTTTGATTGATACAATGGGAGCCTGACTCTTACATATGACCCCAATCTGCCCTTCTTATGGCTTGAAGCCATAACCTCCGCCGGTTTTTGGCAAAAGCATGCTTCCCCCTATGTTAAACATCAGGCACCCATCACTGGCTCTGTTTGTGCAATTTACCACGCAACAACTCCTTGGCATTTTGACTTACACTATGCTGCTACTACTACTAGCTACACGAAACACGTCTTCTTTCTGCCCCCCGGTTGCGTGCGCAAGCAGTGATGACGTTGCCGAGAAATCCATGTTTACCAATTGGGACGTGAGGACCTTGATCATCAATGTATGTTCCCCTGACTGGAGGACTGTAATGCTATTGATACTGACCTCTAATCCATTCACAAAGAAACGGCCAACTGGCTGGACATCCTGTCGAGTCTTTCCACAGCTCCTCCTCAGGAATTTTCTGCTTTCAGTTTCCTCAGCATCTATACATCACAGAGGAGAAAGTGGAATTCCATCATTGTGGCTTAAAGTATGTGAGTGTATGGAAAAAAAAAAAAATAGTCTGAAAATGAACATATACACGCACAAACATACTTCTAGATATCGTCGTTCACTGGTTTGGTTCATGCTGTTTCAATTAATGCGTGTGTCTTTTCTCTTCATGACAGATGTACATCTGTGATCATGTATTAAGTAGCCTTTAAACTTTGATTAAACTTGATGAGATTACTCAAGTCTTATCACTTGTCATTAAACAAGACTAAAAGATAGGATAGCAGCCCTTAGAACACTGGTTCTCTTTTTTAGTCTTGATCCTTAACTCAAAGCCATATCTACTTGTGCCCCCTCGTCACAAGTTGCATGTCCATGAGTTGGGAGCAGTTGAATATTCAAGTCGTTTTCCCTTCTCTGATTGTTTCGTTTGAGTCATTTTAAGAGGTAAACTATACATGTAGTAGAATTTTGTGTTTTATTATTTTTTTACTCCAATTTATGACCCCTAGATTCATCTTGTGACTCCCTCTGTGGGTCCACCTGACTCACAGGTTGGGAACCACTTCCCTATAGGCCTGTGTTGCTCTTTACCTCCAACCCACCGACAAAACATTTGTTACTCAACCACATTCATTTTCATCAATTTCAAATGCGTGCTTATTGCTATTCTGGGTCACATCATAGTGGAGAGTGACATTGCATTGAGGGAAAGTTGGAAACAATGGACAGGTTGCTGGTCTGCCACATGGTAAATATTCACATGGCTGACACAATTTAACAAAGATTAGATAATCATGCAGAAGAATGACTTCCTCAGTAATCTGAACATCTTGGTCTATGCAGGCTCCACAATCTTCAGATAAAATCCTTTAACAGGCTAAATGTTTCCAGAGGTAAATTATGAGTGATTGCTCCTGCACACTAAGCAGCTTTCAATACAAACGTTTGAGGGAAATTATTATCTATTATATTATTATTATATTATCCATCAATTATCAACTGTTGTAATTCTTTTTCATTGTAGGTAATTATAACCTTAAATCAATGCTCCACAGACTCTGATATTATAAATTTAGATGAGGAAACAAATACATAATTGTAATTGCAGCCATGATTAATTTATAGGCTTTCTGATAGCAGGGTCATTAATGTACAACCAATCTATCAGTGCAAATGCGCTGAGAGTGACATGGATACTTTACAATGCAATTAATCTCACCAATGTATTTCTAGCCCCTGTTGAAACCGGCTATTAAACTAAAGAAGGTGCTAAATCGCCACATCAAGAGCGAATATTGATCTTTTTATGAAATGTGCTTATTGACAAAGCACTTAAATTAGATATTGTAGAAATAAAACCATCTGAGCTCCCTCTGTCATTGCATAGTAGACAGACAGAAGGCCAAACATATGACAAGAGAACATTAATATCTTACAAAATAATGCAATTGAATTAAGAATAAGTTACAGGAGTCAAAGCGTGAAACTTAATTTAGATATACATTTTTGCGGTTATCATTCTTTCTCAACTACAGGTTAAAGCCAGACCTGAAGAACGTGACAGTCAAATATTATAGAGTGCCAGTGGCTAGTTGAACCAAAACTCTGTCTATTCACCATTAACACACTACAGCTGGTCTGCTACATAAGATGCAGAGAGATCAGCTTTCCAGCTTTTTGTCTGTTATCAGATTTACTGTACCCCAAGCCTGGCTAGAGAAGCAAATTATTTAAGGCAATTTATGTTTAAACCCAGTAGCTACATCCTGCATATCATGATCTATATTGTCAAAGGTCTAAGAAACAAATTACATTCAATATTTCTGACATAATTATGCTCTGATGGCACAAAGGGAGGATGTGTGGGTGTGTAAACTGCCTTCCTCTGAAAGATGGCACAGGCTGTACCCAGACAGAGTGAAAAGGAAGTAGAAATGTCAGCCGTCTTAATCAATATTCCCTGAGTACTGTATGGGCGTACTGATGCTCTTTTGAGACAGGTGTGCTGCAGGCAGATGGTGAGAAGTAGAAAATGAGAGTTACCGTCAGCCTAGCGCAGCTCATTATTCCTGGAGCTTATCCTGCACCATTCCTGCCATCAATTCATTTTCTAGGCAACATTTCATTCTAGATATCTCCTCTCTCTGAACATCTGGATATAGTGTTTTCTTGCTTAAAGAAGCATCTCAGTTGAGAGGCTGCACAGGCATCGACTTGTACAGAAGCCAAAATCAGATTCAGATCAAGAATAACACACTAATCTATACATACCAGTTTTGTGGCCATTCAAAATAACAGGCATTCTGTGTTAAGATTTAGATTTTCTTTTATATTTTTAGACTTTTTATCTGCGATGGACATTAAAAAGTGCTGGTTGTTGCTGTTTTGCACATACCTCTTGCAGTCTTTGGACAATCAAGGGTGTTATGCCGTGAGAGTTTGTTATTCCTCTGCTGAATTGAAAGGGAGTGGAGCTGGCCTGGAACAATGGCGGAGTGGGTCACCGGCTACCGTGGCGGAGTTCCAAGAGTTTCCGAAAGAGATAACAAGACGCAAGAGAGGTAAATCTGGCGGAGTTTTAAAGAGACTTAAATCACGGAGATGTCGGCCCTACATTCCGTCTATGATTATGGGAAATGTGCAGTCGATTGGGAATAAAATGGATGAACTAAGAGCCAATGCCCTGTTTCTCCACAAATATAGATCAATAAGCTTGATGGTCTTTACAGAAATTGGCTCAACAGAAATCAAGCTGATGAACTAGTGGCGGTGGATGGATTTAAAGCTTTTCGAGGGGATATAACAGTGGATTCGGGGAAGAAAGGAGGCGGCAGACTTATGGTGTATGTGAATGAGGAATATTGTCACCCAAATAATATGTCCATTAAGAGGCATACTTGTACCCCAAACTCTGAGATACTGACTGTCAGTGTTCGCCCATATTATATCCCTCGTTCATTTTCACATGTGGTTGTGATGGCAGTTTATGTGCCACATAGAAATGTGTCTAAGTAGGCGGCCGAGGAGATACAAGTGGCCGTGCACAGGATTGAGTCTGCGTCGCCTGCCGCGTTTGTCGTGTCGGGGATTTTAACCATTGCATCGTCAAGTCAAGTGGGTCACACTACTACCAACATGTTAAGTGCAACACAAGGGGGGAAACGGTCCTCGACCACTGTTACACTAAGGTCAAGGATGCGTATATGTCCAGAAGTCTGCCAAGTTTGGGCAAAGCGGACCATAATCTGATCCTGCTCTGTCCCAAATATATCCCACTCGTAAAGTGGCACAAAAAGGAAACGATCACGGGGAAAAAGATGACAAAAGACGCAACTGAGAGGCTGAAAGATTCGTTCGAAAATACGGACTGGGCGATTTTTGAAAATAGTGCCAAGGACATAAATTAACTTACTGAGTCCGTCTGTGGATATATACATTTTTGCAATGATGTGGTTGTACAGGAAAAGAGGGTTAAGGTATATGCAAATTGTAAACCCCGGATGAATGCTGAAATTAAAAGGCTAATTAATGACAAAAGGAAATCGTTTGCTACGGGAGACAAGAATACACTGAAAAAGATTAATAAAGAACTATCGGTATAAATGCGAAACAGAAAATTATTTTAAAGTGAATGATATGAAAAAAGTCTGGGAAGGAATGCGGTTAATGAGTGGATATGCAGGGAAAGGGAAGGTGAACAGATCCTAGTTAAGGGAATATGCTAATAACCTAAATCATTTCTATAATAGATTTGACAAAATAGACTTCTCTGATGAAAGACAAAGACTTAAGTAAATGATTGGGAGCACAGAGGATGATGACTATACCCTGCAAACAAACAAGCAGGAGGTATATGGTATGTTTATGAGGCTGAAATCTACCAAAGCAGCAGGTCCAGATGGACTGTCTCCAAAAGTATTAAAAGGCTGTGCTTTTCAGTTAGCAAGCATTTTTTCAAGTATTTTTAATTATTGTTTCTCTCAAAGTGTTACCTGATTTATGGAAACAATATTGCATTATACCAGTACCTAAAAAGAAAACCATTGAGTGTATGAAGGATCTAAGACCAGTGGCTCTAACCTCCATAGCTATGAAGGTATGTGAGAAAATCATGTTAAATAGTCTGAAGCCTCATGTGGGGCATTATCTTGACTCCACCAATTTGCTTATCAGAAAGGGAGAGGGGCAGAGGATGCTATTGTCTGTAAACTGGACAGTGTCTATGCTCACCTGGATGCATGGGGACGGTATGTGAGAATTCTGTACTATGATTTTAGCTCAGCATTCAACACGATACAACCACACATCATTGTAAATAAGCTTTTGATGATGAAGGTTCCAGGTGTATTTATCTCTTTCATTCTATATTTCTTAGATAACAGGTCTCAATTTGTTAAGCTAAACTCAGAAGTAAAGTCAGACAAGATCATGACAAACACAGGTTCACCTCAGGGAACTGTTTTATCACCCTTTCTTTTTACCATTTATACAGCAGACTACCGTCCACAGCAGGCAAGCTGTCAAGTTATAAATTTGCTGACGACACAGCGCTCATTGGGTTAATTGAAAATGATGACTATAGTCACTATCAAAATGAGATAAAAGCTTTTGTTGATTATGGCGACACTCATTTCCTAGAACTCAACGTTAAGAAAACTAAATAATTAGTAATTGATTACAGGAGAAATAGGATGCCAACTGAGGCAGTGGAAATCAAAGGTTCGGTAATAGAAAGAGTGAACACATACAAATATTTGGGCATTGTTTTTAATGATAGGCTAACATGGTCTGATCATGTTGACTTATTGATGAAAAAATTAAGTCCACGTGTATACTGTATGAGGAAGTTGCAGTCCTTTAAGGTGAATACGGATGTGGTGAGAATGTTTTTGTACTGTTTGGAATTACTGTTTGGGTTGGGGTGGGAATGCTGGGATAACCAAGAAGGCCAGGATTGATAGAGTGACTAAAAGGGCTGGAAAAATGGTGGGATGACAACCGTCTGACAAAAAATGCAAAAATGACACAGAAAATAACGAGGGACCCGGGTTACCCTCTTCATGGTAATTTGACTGGCAGGGTTATGGAACGTAGTGGTAGGTTAAGGCCTCCTGTGACACGAACTAAGCGGTATGCTCTCTCTTTTATACCTCAGACTATCAGACAGCACAACAAGCACTTTAAACGTACACTTTTATAAATTTCTGTACTGTATTTATTGTATTGTATTTATGCGCTATTTTTTATGGGCATTAAGGTGGGTATGAGCACTGTAATTTCCATTTTTATGGATGAAATAAACTTGACTTGACTTAAACTCTGCAAGTGTGGATGTGCCATTAGGGTTCTCAATTAGGACTCTCTCTTTAGTAGCCTCTGCGTGCAACAAAGATAATCAATTTATCTGATAAAATGCACATATGTTTAAAGCAACTACATGAAGAAAAGAAAAAAACGTGTGTTGCCTATTTGTGGTTGTCAGCACACTTTTGTTTCCAGATCAAATAAAAGAATGTAAAACCTAATAGTTTACCCCACAGTGTTTTATTGTGTTCTCTGTTATGTCAGAAGAAATAATTACATTTTAGGTACTTAACAAGTCTTATAAGACAGTCCGGCAAAGAAACCTACCTTCATGAAGGTTATACATTTCAATTTTAGTTAATACTGTTTAAGACAAGTTGTGGTGCTACATTACACAGAAAAGGCCATGTATTTAATAAGTGAGATGAGTGTTGACATCCTGTAACTACATGTTTAAAATGAAATATGCAATGCATCAGGATCTGTCTGATTTAGCAATTCTGCTCACCAATGTCCTGGAGGAAACCCTGCAGATAGATTTTTTTTAATTTTTTTTTTTTATAAACTTTAAATGATTAAATTTAAATAATGTGATTATTTTGGTCAGTTTACTGTATTTTTATTTGATTGTAACAATATGTGTAAAATATGGTTTTGTCTGGTTTTCAAAACTTCCTTAGTTTTCCTTAACATTCCTTAGTGTAAGTGTGTTGCGAAAAAAATTTAAAAGCAAAAAGGAGTTGGACTGTTTGAGGTGTTCTGATAAAAGGGTACATAAGTCCTTACATCTTTTAATCAGAAATGAGCACCTTCTGTGGCCATGGTATAAATTATTGCTAACAAACACTACAACAGGAAACCAAACTTGTTGGCTAATATAATTAAATAAACTGCAATTACGTTGTCAGACATAGACAGAAGTTTAATTTCTAAAGTTGAAGTTGAACCAGGCAAGCATTAATTTTAGAAATAATCTCTTAAGGCTGTGTTATCAAGGGCAATGCAAGCCAAGAAGCACTCCAGCTCCTCTTCAAGGTGGCTTAGCATGTGGCTCTCAAAGCTTAGCACTGTGCTGACACCATTTTCATAGCCTTTACATACTGTCCCATTTAATCGACCTTTCTCACGCAACAGAGTTGACACTTTGCATATGAATCATGAACATCAACTTTATGGCTCTCTCCTGTGAATGCATTTTGAACATTAGACTGAGGATATTCCTTTTACTGCAGCTTGACTCAAAGTGATATTAGGTCATTCATTATTTTAGTCGCTCCTCATTTGCTGCCATCCTGACACAAGCAGCCATCTATCAAGACTTGTAGTTGGGGTAAAAAGAGAGATGGAGACCCATCTGTTGGGTATTCATAACACATCCATTTTCTCTGGGGAGTCATTGGCTGGCCAAACACTGAATGATCGCACCACTGATGCCACCCCGGTGCCAGCCATCGTTGACCATCTGATGCCCAAAGCAATATCCAAGAATTCAGTTTGCAAAGTGAAGAGCTCAAGTAATTGTGATTTTTGCTCGCAGACCTGGAGCGAACTGATAAGATGTGATCATTATCTTCTTATCACACTTTTTCATCAACTCTGCCTGTTCACACACACCAGAGGCACTGTGATGTACACATTTTCAGATTTAACACAACATAAATTCAATTAGAGTTTAGGGCTGCAACTAACAGTTTATTTTATTGATAATCTGCAAATTTGTTACCCCCATTAATCGATGAATTGTCATATATGACAAAGAAAAGTAGCGAATCCTCACATTTCAGAAGCTAAAACCGGGGAAATAGGCTACTTGGGATTTTTGTTTGAAATATTACCTAAATGATTCATTAGTTATCAAACTAATTCATTTTCTAAAATAATTTTCTCTTAATGAATTTATTTCTGCAGTTCAATTACAGTTCAGTACAAAAGGTAGTTGCTGAATAAATGAAGCCTGCTCTTTTTCCAGGTGCTGTCTTCCAGTGTGTGGTCCACTCTGTTATGTGTGCGTACAAAGAGAAACCAAAAAAACGCTACATCTACAAGTTTAAACATGTCATTGAAAAGGAGACAAAAGAATTTAAATTTTGCATGTTTTATACCAAATGTTAAATAAAACATCCACTTTTTAAAAATAATTGAAACTCTTGCTCATTGGATATTCATAATGACCCGTCAAAAGCAATTAAATTGAGACAATCTGGGGTACACATTAGGGGTGCAAGATATATCAACTCAATATCGTTATCGCAGTATCACGTTGCGCAATATTATATCGTATTATATTATATTTATATAAATAAGTATGAAACATTTTGTGGAGTACTGCGTCCTGTCCGTGTGTGGCTTAGTTGTGTTTGATTTAGAGCCCGCTTGAAACGCTATAATAATCATCATTTCATTGGCCAGTTACCGTGCCACTTGCACATGTTAGTGCACGTCAGCTCACGGGTCCACTACGTGACAAACCCTATGGAGCGTACCACGTGTGTGCATATTTCAACAGAGTGACAGTGTAAGTGAAGAAATAGATAGAGACATCAAAACGGAACGAATCAGAGAAGCAAAAGAAAAGTTGTATCCTGTTCTCTTTATTTATTTATTTTATACTGTACAACCAGTAAAACATGTCCTGTTCTGTAGACACGGTCCTTATTTATTTATTTATTCATGTTGTACCAGTCCAATTTGACAGTCAGTTGAAATAAACCTTGTGTTGTATTTGTTATGAATTGATTTTTATGTATAACTTTTGTAATTCTACATATGTTTAAAAATATCGAAATTAATATAGATATCGCAATATTCATAATCGATATCGCAATATCACATTTGGTCAATATCGTGCAACCCCAGTACATATTATGAACTGCAATGAAAGAATACAATGCTTCTATATTAATACTTGTCTAATTAAATCAAAGAAATAGACCAGAGGCCTGTACTATGAAGCAAGATTTGGCGTTAACGAGGTAACTTCAGGTTCAACCCAGGGTTTTGTGTATCACGACGGTGGATCACTTGTTACCGGGTTCAATCGCCGTGGTAACTTATGCTGAACACCTAACCTGCTCGGCAGCAGGTTATGTTGGAGATAGCGATCAACCGGTGTAAAAGCACCGCCTACTGACCAATCAATACTCGATTGATAACGGCGTCACCATTCTTCAGGTGGAGCTCGGTGCGCAGAGAGAGAGAGAGAGAGAAAGAGGTGCGCTCAGAACAGTTAAAACATCAACCCCGTTATGGGTATTTTTTATGAAAGATATAGATTTTCAGTGGAGGGAATTACGTATAGGCTATTTGTCGGCTACTTGAGCCGTGTGTTGCCAATGCACACATCAGTTTGAATTATGTTTTTATATTTTTTTATTTGCTCTCACGATCGCTTACCACTGCCAGGGTTGCAACTGAAATAAAAGGCTAAAGCAACGACAGTTTATGGAAAGTACACGTGTAATTATGGTCAGATCTTGTGCCTGACTGATGGGGAAGTGATATTGATAAGCGTTGTGATTTATGCATCTACAGCGTCGGCTATTTTTTTGCTGGCTTTCCTCCTGTTTTAGGAAGCAGCGACTGTATTGCGTTTTGTCTATAAAACCGTGTCTGTGTTCTTCATATTTATGTAGAATTATGGTTTGCTCTTCTTATGTAAAATATGCGGCTGTGGTAGATGTTTGCGATTGGTCGTGCTGTGCAAACACCGCCTCTTTTATGTGAACGCGCGGATTGGGAAACCCTAGTGATTGAACAAGTTGATAACCACCGTCGTGACACAGCTTATGCGGGACCACGGTTCTTAGGTTAGGTGAAGCCGGGTAACTGAAAGAAATCCAGGGCATGTTGATCTTGATTCGTAGTACAGGCCTCAGAAAACAACATATTGCATTGCCAAAATAAAGATCTTTAATTCACCCCCCCCCCAAAAAAAGACACAAACCTGGGCGCCTAATCTAGTCACCAATGCTAGGCATATTCTCTCAAAGCGCAGGCCCCATGCCAACCTCTCCCAACTCTCAAAACATTTTCACACTGGATTTAGCAAACAAAGAGTGTTTCAGTGGGGCTGCATCACATGCTGGGAGATGCGTTGTGGTCGTCACAAGTGTTCAGGGATATAGACAGTAAATTCTGACGTTATTTAGTGGTACTTTGCATATATTTAGGGGCTGTCGCTCCCTTTTTGTGCCCAGATTGGATGCAGCTGTACACCCACGGTTTGCTCTCTTCTTTCCCATGCAGAGACTATTTTCCATAAAACGACATACTTCCACTACTTTTTGCATTCAGTCATTAGATCACGGTTACAAAAAAGGTTAGAGTGACAAAGTTAAAGGGTGAGGCAACAAGCACAAACAGACTCTGGGGGTGCAAGTGGAGTCAGTGCGCAAACGCAGTACAAACAGAAAAACGTAAAAAATGAAGCGTCTCTGAGAGCCACTCCTGCTTTGCACTCCAACTCTTAACTGAAGAAACAGGATGAAAGGATAATACTTGGAGTGGGAGGCGTCAAAGGCAAGCTTGCAAGAGGAAGCCAAGATGAAAGTAAAAAAAAAAAAAAAAGAGTTTGGAAGTTTTTGGAAGCTGAGTAAATACCCTTGGTGCCTGTCAAGACTCAGTGGTGCTCTCTGTAGTGAACTCCGCTTTCATTCTGCAAAAGAAGCCAATGGAAAGACTTCCCCTATTGGATTCCAGCAATAAGTCATATCACAGAAGCATCAAATGA